>NC_133328.1:241951197-242251197 GCF_042186555.1 Aquarana catesbeiana | reverse complement strand
GGTAAACAGTCTCCATTTTGAAAAGGCTGAGCGGAAAATCTTTTACAGTAAGCAGAGGATGTACGAATGCGGAGAGCGGGCGAGGCATCTACTAGCAAACCTGGAACAAAGACCACCTACTGTGGTCTCCCTACGAAATGCAGATGACATTTTCATCACTGACCCTGACAAGGTGGCTGGGGAGTTTCGCTCTTTCTTCGCATCCCTATACTCATCTACTACGAACAAGCCCAGGGAGGAGGTGGTGGCACTCTTAGCCGACATTGCCCTTCCTACACTGTCCCAATCCCAATCTGAGATGCTGGAAGCTCTCATTTCTAAGGAGGACATAGTCGAGGCAATGTCCTGCCTTAACCTATCAAAGGCTCAGATGGTCTTCCCCTCAAATTTTACACAACTTAAAGCGAAACCCTAGTCCCCAAATTATACGAATTATTCCCCCATATATTCAAATCCAACTCCTTACCTAAATCGTTGAGTGGAGCCTTTATAGTACTCATACCCGGTCCTGGCGCTGCGATTGAATAAAGCGATCCTCTCCCTGATCCATCCGGACCAGACCGGGTTTATGCCTGCAAAAAACACGGCATTTAACCTGCGCAGGCTATATATGAACCTGAAGGCTACACATGACCAGATAGGATCCAGAGTTGTGGTGTCTTTAGATGCTGCAAAGGCATTTGATTCTGCAGAGTGGGAGCATCTCTGGGAATGTCTGACACGGTTTGGAATCGGGCCCAACTTTACCAAGTGGATCCAACTCCTTTACCAAGATCCTAGTGCCAGGGTGTTGGTCAATGGGAGGGTCTCTGGCGCCTTTCCCCTTTTCAGGGACATGCGCCAGGGATGCCCATTGTCCCCCCTGTTATATGCCTTGGCAGTGGAACCTTTGGTGTCCTCTTTACGTGCACACCCAGGAATCAGGGGCCTGCAATGAGGACATTTGACAGAGACAGTGAATCTATACGCAGACGACATGCTACTTTACTTAGAAGCTGCTGGCCCTTCCCTAACGACAGCACTAGAAGTAATACAAAAATTCGGAAAATACTCAGGCCTGAAAATCAATTGGGACAATTCCCAGGTCCTCCCCCTTGATATCGGCGCCCCCACGGAGACACAAGTCCATGAAATACCTTGGCATAATCACCTGCTCCCTGGACGAATGTGTCAAACTGAACATAGATCCACTATTCGTAACCCTAAAAACGAAGACACAGACGTGGGCTAAACTTCCCTTGGGAGTAATGGGCTGCATAAACCTAATCAAAATGGTTTTACTTCCCAAGTTCCTATATGTACTATGGCATGCCCCGGTGTACCTGAGGATTTTTAAATCTATAGAAGCCATTCTAAATTCTTTTTTGTGGGGCAAAACCCGACACAAATTATCTTGGCAGGTGCTGAAGAACCCCACCGAACTAGGAGGCGCAGCACTACCAGACTTTAATTTGTATTATCTGGCAGCGCAACTGTCCCATTTCTTCTGTCTAGATAAAAATGATAAGGACCATTATTTGGCCCTTGTCTGCTCCCCATACACACATATACATACCCACCCTTTCCAGCTTCTACTCAGGGACCCGACAGATCCTTGGGTTTTGGGAAGCCGAAAGGGACTACTTTATAACCACTGTAAAATATGGGAAGTGGTAAGACGCAGGCTCAAGACCCCCCCCCTACGCATTCGCTGACACCCCTCTGGGATAACCCAGGCCTAAAATAACTACTAACAATACCAGACCATAAACTTTGGATTACTCAGGGTGTGATGAGCCCAAAAGATGTATTTTGGGGCAATATTCTTAAGTCGTTTCAACAACGCCAAGATTAATTTAGTCTCCCTAATTCTATGCACTTTCGTTACCTCCAGCTCCGCCACGCCTTACAGGCTCAATTTTGTGATGACCCCCCTAACCTGGAACAATTGGACATTCTAAACGCAATAACTGGGCCAGATTCTTCAAAACGTATCTCAATATTTTACAATTCTCTCCTTTGCCCAACCGGCACAACATTCGCCTACCGCTTAAAAGACCACAGGACTGGGGACTTGGGGGAGAAGGAGGATGACGAATGGGAGGATGCATTAGATACGTGTAAAAAAGTCTCTCCCAAGCTCTCAGACAATCTCACACAATTATACATCATACATAGGTTTTATTTGACCCCTATATGGCTGGCTAAATATAGAACCGATTACAGCCCATTATGCCCTAGATGCGGTAGCTCCACCAGTACCTTCTTCCATATTCTTTGGTCCTGCCCAATAATACAAGACTACTGGTCCCGCATAGTGAAACTCATACATGACAAGATGGGGTCTCCTAAACAATGCTTACTGGGAGTATTCCCAGAACCAGACTGCTCATAGCACGTAAATAGCTTAGGGCGCTACCACCAACACTTTAAGAATGGATATCTGCATGGAATAGTATTCTTCCCTATAAAAAAAGAACTCTACGCCCACAGGGGATGCCCAGCCAAATATGGGAAGATTTGGGACACTTGGCTAGACACTGCATCCATGTGCGATACGATAGCCGAATGAACCTCCTTATTGTGAACAAACCGCATGTTGAACGATCTCTCCCTATAATATACTTAATGAGTTGGAATACCCACGATTACAGATCAGAATATTGTTTGTGCATGACAACAGACCTTCATGAGTTCTGCGGTGTATGTCATCTCCTTTTCTTTATGTTATTTTGTTCATTGATTGTAATACCAATGTCAATACCCTGTAAACATGTACTTTTCTCGAATTAAAACCAAGTTATTTGTAAAAAAAAAAAAGAGGAAGAACTCTTCCTATTTTTTCCCCTTCCCCCCTCCCCCGCAAACTAAACGCATAATGTGCTAGTGATGCCTGTATTGATGCCTACGTCGTCCCTGCTGCAGGCCGCACCCATTTTTGCCCATCTTCCTCTCGGGGCTGCATGCGTGCGGGAGCCGCAGGTCACAGGACTGACTCCTGAAGAAACAGAAGAAACATCCTTCAGAGCGCATGCTCCAATGACATCATTGGTGCAATATACAGTAAATATCTCCTAAACGGCACACATTTAGGAGATATTTACAGTACCTATAGGTAAGCCTTATTTTAGGCTTACCTATAGGTACAAACAACAAAAGAAGGTTTACAACCTCTTTGAGCTTTGACAATAAAACCTAGAATCTGGTTACTATGCACAGCTGCACCAGATTCTGTATGTACCAGTTTTAGTAAATCTCCCCCCATTGTGTCAGCTAGCAGCTCTCATAGAAGGGTGTTTATAAAGGTATCTCCAGCACGTGACAATGTTTATATACAGATTGTGAGCAGAAATGCGTTATTCTGTGTCTGTGTTTTTAGTTTTTCACTCCTATCTTAAATGTTGTTGGCAAGTAAGATAAGATAATGCTTTCCATTTTTTGAGTACAGGAAGAGCAGACCTGGCACATGGGTAAAAGTAGTCAGTTTATTTTGCCAGCAGTTTTGTGGGGGTGTTATAGGGTTTCCCTGGTTTTGGTGTTCACTTTCTAAATGGTATACTTTCTCTGTAGGTTCTTGTGTAAAAGATTCTGAGAGCCAAATTGATGCACAGTTTTTAGAAATCCAAGATCAGATTGCCTCAGAATCCTGGAATATGCTGGAAAAGGTACACATTCAACGCATATCCTTTTGTATTTTGTTTACTTAAAACTGCCATTTTTGAAAAATCCTTTATTAAAATTTTTTATCGAAATACAAAAGTACATAGTGGGACAAAATAAACACATCATCCGTGGAAAACACATGGAGGGTGTGAAATGTCAAAAAAAGGCACATAAAGATATGACAGTACCCAGGCATTGTTACAGTGATAGGTCAGAGTAAAATTAAAGCGGAGTTCCACCCACTTTTACAACTTGGTCTTAAAGCAAAGAAAACCCCTCCACTCTTCGTTTTGGGATAACAGTCTACGGTTTTCTCCATCATCTACCACCAGCAAGAGATAAGTAAAGGTTTGGAGATGAAGTTGATGGGATACTTCTAATGTGGCCAGGCAGGATTCCACTGATTCCTGAGAGTGTTCCAGGGCAGATACCCGGGAATCAATGCGAGTAACTGACTGACTGACCTGCTCTATTTCTCATGTCGAGGGTCTTCGATGTGGGCCTAAAGTCTATATCTGCTTTGAAACTGGCAAAGAGTTCTCTGAGTTCATTGCCAGTTATCCCCACTTGAGTGGCTGGGAACACGTGGCTTCATGTGTCTGAGAGAGCTGGGGCAACCAGCAGGCTAGGAGTTGGAATGGCACTGTGAGCGGGAGGGGTGGAGGGAGAGAGCAGCACATCCCTACCCACACTCCTCTCCTGTGGCTCAGGGTCTCGTGCAGCATGACCAGGTTCCCGGGGGGGCAGCATATTGGGAACAGATGTCAGTCTTGTTTCCAAAGTGTGTGTGTGTGTGTGTGGGGGGGGGGGGTTAATAAGTCCTCAATAAGTTCTTGCTGGGGTTTAGAGACTTTCTTGCCCTTTGGCATCTTGGTGACAAGGTCAAAACTGTATATTGTAGATGAAGTAGATTTCACAGGAAACAGAGCTGTCTAGGGACATTCTTGGCCTTGCCCCCAAAGCTGCCATTTTTCATATATGTATTGTGTGTATATTATCTGATAAAGCAAGGATCTTAGGCTTTTATTTTGCATTTTGCATTTTTAAAATTTGTATTTTCTGTTAACTTTCCCATTAGGATTTACTTGACCTGAATGACATGGTAAATGAATTTTCCCACCTAGTACATGTAAGTATGCAGTTGTCTCACACTTGAATTACAATTCCCTGGAATTTCTAGTTTCCCCTGTATACAACATGATTAGTCAATTGCTAAGTAGTAATCACTTTTTGTTGTGCTGATTGAATGCTCCGTGAAAAATGGAAATATGTGTCAGTGACACATATACATAAACACAGATGACAGAGGATGTAAATTGATTACATTTTATTGTCATAAGAAGGAATAATGTGATTTGCATCTACTAATTGACAGTAATATTTTTACTACATGACAGTCTAATATAGGTACAGATAATACAATCAGTATATGCCACATTCTATCAGCCAATACCTGTTGTAAATTCATAAGTTTCCTTTGTTCACTGCACCTGTAAACATGAAGAATAAATAGGAATATGGAACTATTCAGGTGGTTGCTTCAATATTTACATTTTTGTACCAGATAATAATAGATGCCTATCAGTAAGGGGGAAACAAAACCCCATAATGTGCACATTTATGTTTTCCTAAATCTGCTTTGTTAGTATACTTCCTATTTGAAGGAGTGTTATTAACAGCTACCGATCGCGATGAAGAAGTTTAGAAAGAACATTACCAGTGTATACAGTAAGGACTACTGCTGGGAATTTTAGAATATTCTAATTTTGGCACCCTATTTCCTGGAAATGGAAAAATTTTAATAAATACCAAAAAAGCATTGTGGGTATTTACATTGAGTACATGGTTATTTTAAACATTGACTTAATAGAGCGTGGTTTTGCTAGTATTCTTTTTGTGTCACTTTGGATTAAAATGATAATGTGGGCTTTAATGCTGGCGTAGTGCCTTGCTTTCCATCAGCACCTAGAAATGTATCTACTATCAGGTTCTCAACTCCTGTCCTCAAGACCAACTAACAGGCCAGATTTTAAGTATTACCTTGGGGAGATGCAGACTAGAATACTGCAATCACTGAGCAGAAAATTATATCACCTGTGGTGTATTTCAGTTATCTTGCAAACCTGGCCTGTTAGTGGGTCTTGAGGACAGGGTTTGAGAACCACTGACCTAGAAGAATATCACCTTTGTTGCAAAGAAGCTATGTGGTGGAATGTATGTGCTTGTGTGAGTGTATATGTGTGTGTGTTTAGAGCCTTCCACACTGGGTGGGTGTGTGTGTGTGTGTGTGTGTGTATATATATATATATATATATATAATCAGTGTATTAAAAAAAATAGCAATTTATTATACTTGGGTATTGGTTCGGACAGGACAACTAAGTGACGCTTTAAACATCTCCATTAACTTGGAATGTTGTCCTGGATTCAAAATGTATGAAAGCATCAAAGGGGATTAGTTTGGAGAGGACAGCTAATTGATGCTGTACACATATTCATTAACCACTTGCCGACTGGCTCACACTGTTATACGTCGGCAGAATGGCTCTCCTGTGCAAACTAATGTACCTGTACGTCAGTCCGCAAAAACAGGATAGCGGGCACGTGCTGCGGGAGCGTGCCTGCGAGTCCTGTGGACTCGATGTCCGCTGACGGCCCGCGATTGCAGCGAGGAGAAGCAGAACAGGGAACTGCCTATGCAAACAAGGCATTTCCCTATTCTGCCTAGTAACATGACAGAGATCTTCTGTTCCCTGTCATCGGAAACAGTGATCTCTGTCATTTCAGTGGTAGCCCATACCCCCTACAGTTAGAACACGCTGAGGGAACACACTTAACCCCTTGATCGCCCCCCTAGTGTTTAACCCCTTCCCTGCCAGTGACATTTATACAGTAATCAGTGGCTATTTTTAGCTCTGATTGTTGTATAAATGCCAATGGTCCCAAAATAGTGTCAAAAGTGACCGATCTGTCCGCCGCAATGTCACAGTACTGATATAATTTACAGATCAAAGCCATTGCTAATAAAAAAAAAATAATAAAAAAATGCCATAAATCTATCCCTTGTTTTGTAGACACTATAACTTTTGTGCAAACCAATCAATATACACTTATTGCGATTTTATTTATTTTTTACCAAAAATATGTAGAATACATATCGGCCTAAACTGAGGAAGAATTGCTTTTTTTTTTCAAAATTGTTGGTCTTTTTTTGTTTATAGCACAAAAAATAAAAACCGCAGAGGTGATCAAATGCCACCAAAAGAAAGCTCTATTTGTGGGAAAAAAGGAGGTAAAACCTTCCGGGGCTAAAGTGGTTAACTTGGAATGTTGTCCTAGATTCAAAATGTGTGAAAGCATAAAAGAGAATGCATACTTTTCTCTGGTTTTTTTTTTTTTTTTTCTAAATACAGTCTGGTCCATAAATATTGGGACATCGACACAATTCTAATCTTTTTGGCTCTATACACCACCACAATGGATTTGAAATGAAATGAACAAGATGTGCTTTAACTGCAGACTTTCAGCTTTAACTTGAGGGTATTTACATCCAAATCAGCTGAATGGTGTAGGAATTACAACAGTTTGTATATGTACCTCCCACTTTTTAAGGGACCAAAAGTTAATGGGACAATTGGCCGCTCAGCTGTTCATTATCCCATTTACAAGGAGCAGATAAAAGGTCCAGAGTTCATTTCAAGTGTGCTATTTGCATTTGGAATCTGTTGCTGTCAACTCTCAATATGAGATCCAAAGAGATCAGTGAAGCAAGCCATCATTAGGCTGAAAAAAACAAAACAAACCCATCAGAGAGATAGAAAAAACATTAGGTGTGGCCAAATCAACTGTTTGGAACATCCTTAAAAAGAAAGAACGCACCGGTGAGCTCAGCAACACCAAAAGACCCAGAAGACCACGGAAAACAACTGTGGTGGATGACCGAAGAAACTGAAGGGAAAATGCCCCAGGAACAAGCAGGAACTGAAGACAGTTGCAGTAGAGGCCTGGCAGAGCATCACCAGGGATGAAACCCAGCGTCTGGTGATGTCTATGCGTTCCAGACTTCAGGCTGTAATTGACTGCAAAGGATTTGCAACCAAGTATTAAAACATGAAAGTTTGATGGATGATTGTTAATTTGTCCCATTACTTTTGGTCCCTTAAAAAGTGGGAGGCACATATACAAACTGTTGTAATTCCTACACCGTTCACCTGATTTGGATGTAAATACCCTCAAAGTAAAGCTGAAAGTCTGCGGTTAAAGCTCATCTTGTACGTTTCATTTCAAATCCATTGTGGTGGTGTATAGAGCCAAAAAGATTAGAATTGTTTACCTGACTGTACATATCCTCTAATGCTGCTGCAGAGAACTAAGATTTTGCACCTGTTTGTGTTTCTAGTTTACAGGAATTGCTGTCTGTCTATTTATTTTAGGGGTCTATTTATTGATGGGCAATTTAACCAGCCAATATTTTATAGTCATTTGCCGAAGTATGATTCAAAGGGACTGGCATAGCAGTTTCTGTCTGCATTCACTCTATTGTCCTGTACACACGGTCGGACATTGATCGGACATTCCGACAACAAAATCCATGGATTTTTTCCGACGGATGTTGGCTCAAACTTGTCTTGCATACACACGGTCACACAAAGTTGTCGGAAAATCCAATCGTTCTGAACGCGGTGACATAAAACACGTACATCGGGACTATAAACGGGGCAGTAGCCAATAGTTTTCGCCTCTTAATTTATTTTGAGCATGCGTGGCACTTTGTGCGTCGGATTTGTGTACACACGATCGGAATTTCTGACAACGGATTTTGTTGTCGGAAAATTTTATAGCAAGCTCTCAAACTTTGTGTGTCGGAAATGCCTATGGAAAACGTGTGATGGAGCCTACACATGGTCGGAATTTCTGACAACAAGGTCCTATCACACATTTTCCATCGGAAAATCCTATTGTGTGTACAGGGTATAAGTATTATACCAAACTGAATGTTGCAGATTCGAATTTCATTCAGATGTCTAAAATATAGTAAAGGTTATTTTTCCTTGTCAAAAGAAGTTTATTGAGTATACAATGTTATAAAGATACATAAAGTAAGTTTACAAGGATCTATAAAGTAAGCTCATTGTTTTACAGTAGGGTTTCTATAGGTAAATATAATGAAATTTCAAATATTAAACATTGGGTTTACGTAAACCTAAATTAAAGATATATATCATTTCCTTAGTTACTTTTGTAGGTATTTAAATGATTTATACCTACTATACATATTGTTTACAAGTAGAGTGTATATAGGTCAAATAAATTCTGATAATGAGCTTTAATCGTAAGGTGGAGAAAAGGAAAGAAAAAGAAGAAAAAGGGTTGAAAGGTAGAGGTATGGTCCACAAGGTTGTCCCGCTCGTCAGTTTATTATTCTTTTTAGTTCTCTTTGAAGCCTTAGAATGGGTGTCTCTGTAAGTCATTTAATCTGTTACCATGGCAACAGGACAGAGTCATTGAAGTTTGACAGGAACTATTGTTTTATCCAAGGATGCCAAAGTTTTTCAAATTTTGGAATTTGATTTTGATCGATGGCTACCATCTTAGCATGGGACATTGTATTATTCATTCTGTGAATTGTTTCTGCTAGTACCAATGTAGGAGATTTCCATGCCTTGGCCACTGTTTGTTTTGCAGCCGTTATTAGTTGGATCATAAGTTTGAATTGAGAGAGTGTTAACCATTCCGGTTTTAGATTAAGTAAAGTTAAATATGGATCTGGTTGTAATATTTTTTTAAATATTTTAGATGCAATCACGAAGACTTCCTTCCAGAAGGTTTGGATTACTGGGCACGTCCACCATATGTGTAAATATGTGCCTATTTCTGGGCATCCTCGAAAACAAAGAGCTGAGGTATTAGGTGAATATTTTGCCACTCTAGCAGGTACAAGGTACCAGCGAGTTAGGACTTTATAATTTGTCTCCAGTGCTAAGATGTTGGGTGAAGATGACTTAGATGTGAGCCATATGTTAGACCAGTCCGTGTCTTCTAAAGTTCGTCCCAGGTCCTCCTCCCACCTCTGAACGTAAGAGGGCCTGTTAAGATTTGCTACTCCATATAATTGATTATAAAGTGATGATATTGTACCTTTAGCAAATGGATCTTTTGTACAGATTGATTCAAAAATGGATAATTGGGATAATGGTGTATCCCCCTTTAGGAATGGTGTATAGAAATTTTTGATTTGGAGATATCTAAATATCTCAGAGTTTGGTAGATCATATTTTTCTCTAAGTGATGGGAATGAAAGGAATGATTTAGATGCTATGAAGTCATTTAGTGTCTGAATGCCTGATGTTGTCCAAGCTTTAAAAGAATTTGGGTAGATCCATGCCGGATAAAAGGCCGGGTTTCTGATAAAAGAAAGGAGAGGATTGTGTGGAGATTGTAACTGATATTTGGTTTTTAGTTTATCCCAGAGAGATAAGAAGTGTTTAGTTATGGGATTATGAATTTTAAAGCGGTCTTTAGGATCAAGCCATAATAAATTTGATATTAATAGTGGGTCATTTTCTGAAGCCTCTATAAATACCCATAATGGGATTTCCTGTTTTGCATGGTATTTGGACAGACTGGCCAAATGTGCTGCTCTGTAGTAGTTAGTAAAATTAGGGTATCCCAGGCCTCCTTTATTTTTGGGAAGATGTAGTGTGTGTATAGGTATACGTGGTTTAGAAGAGCCCCATATAAACGAAGTTGCTCTTTTTTGTACTATTCTCAAAAAATAGGAAGGAATTGGAATAGGGAGGACTCTGAATAGATAAAGCAATTTGGGTAGAATAGTCATTTTGATTGCATTAATCTTCCCTATCCAGGATAAAGGAAGTTGCGACCGTTGTTTTATTAGATTTGTGATCTGTCTTAATACAGGAGGATAATTGGTTGAGAATAAGTCAGAATGAGATGCTGTTAAATGAATTCCAAGATATGGGATTGATTTTTCTGCCCATGTGAATGGGAGTGCAGCCCTAGCCGGGATCAATTCCATGTTTGTGCGTGAAATATTAAGCATTAGGCATTTCTTAGGATTAATCATAAGGCCGGATAGGGCTGCAAATCCATCAAGAGCTGGTATTAAGTTAGGACCAGAGACCTGTGGTGATGATAGAAAAAGTAATATATCGTCTGCAAATATACATAATTTGTGTGTAATACCTCCTACTTCAATGCCAGTTATAGTTTGGTTTGTTCTGATGTATTGGGCCATGGGTTCGAGTATAAGGGCAAATAATAAGGGAGATAATGGGCAACCCTGTCGGGTACCTCTTTCGATATTAAAGGCTTCAGATTTGTATCCAGCATATTTTATATAGGCTTTGGGTTTATTATATAATGCTTTGATCCATGTTAAAAAGTGGGGTCCAAAACCCCATTTTTGTAATGAATATTGCATATATTGCCAGGATACTTTGTCAAATGCCCTCTTAATATCGAGAGATAGAAAACATAAAGGGATTTTCCGTTTTTTAGCAATATGTGCCAATAACACTGCCCTGCGTATATTATCGCCTGCCTGTCTATTTGGCATGAAGCCTACTTGATCTCTATGTATTAATTTTCCTATAATGCTATTAAGGCATTTGCTATTATTTTTGCTAATAATTTAATATCGAGGTTTAACAGAGAGATAGGCCGATAATTTACACAGGAAGTATCATCAGAAAGGGGTTTTGGGATCATACAAACAATTGCCATTAGTGTTTCTTGCCGAAAAGAATGTCCATCTAGAAGTTTGTTAAACGTTTCAGTGAGAATGGGAGAGAGTATTTCTGAGAATGTTTTATAGTATAAAGCCGAGTAGCAGTCTGGGCCTGGTCTTTTGTTAAGTTTTAGGTCTTTTATGGCGTTAGCAACTTCATCTATAGTTATAGGCTCATCCAAACTGCTTTTTTTGATTCTGAGATAACTCAGGTAAGGTTATTTTTGAGAAGAAGGATTCAGCCTCTGTAGGATTAAATTCATTGTTTGTCTTATATAAAGTTGCGAGATGTGAGTGAAATTTATGGACTATTTTAACTGGATTACAAGTGTAAACATTTTTTGATAATTTCAAACGTATTGGTTTGAAAGATTTGTTAGTTGAATTTAATGCCCAAGCCAAATATGTACCTGGTTTGTTTGTATTCATGTAGAAATTGTGTTTGGAGCGTTTGAGGGATTTATCAACTGACTCAGTGAGAAATAGATCGTATTCCAATCTAGATTTTTCCAGATGAGATTTTGTACTCTGAGATGGATTATCTTGAAATGATATGTAGGCTGCATTAAAATTGAGTTCTAGTTTTTTTGCTAGATTTTTGCGTTCCCTTTTAAATAGTGCCATTTGTCTTTGTATTGTACCACGCAAGACAGGCTTATGAGCTTCCCACAGTGTTATTGGGGAGATGTCTGTTGTATTATTAATTGATATGTATTCCTTTAAAGCTTGTTCAATGGCCATCTGATGTAGTGGGTGTTTGAGCATTATGTCCGGTAAGTACCACGTTGGGTCATGCGCTTTTGGTATGGCTGAGGCTATAGTAGTGTATACCGCATTATGGTCAGACCACGGAATCGGAATTATATCTGATGCAATAATTTCTGGTATCATTCCTATTGTTAGAAAAATATGATCTATTCTGGTGAAGGTTTGATGAGGGTGCGAGAAATAAGTGAATTTCTTTTTCATTGGGTTACTTTCTCTCCACGAATCTACCAGATTGTATTTGGAAAGAAGTTGAGAAAAAGGTCATCTAGAGGTTATTTTGGATGGTGTAAAAGGTGATTTATCTAGAAATGGGAGGAGGACCTGGTTCGAATCCCCACACATTATCACTGTTCCTATTTTGTGTGTATTAATCACTTGTAATATATGTGAGAGGAATGGTGTAGGTTGTTTGTTAGGAGCGTAGTAGGAAATCACCGTGATTGCTGTATCCATTATATAACCCATGAGTATCAGGTATCTACCTTCTGGGTCTTTAATTTCTGATGATAAGGTGAATGGTGTGGATCGGTGAAATGCAATTAGAGTTCCCCTTTGCTTGGTACAGGCAGAAGCCGTGTAAATTTGTTGATAAAAAGGAGAAATATATTTTGGAGTAGAATCTTTGGTGAAGTGTGTTTCTTGGAGGCATACTATGTGAGCCTTCTTGTTATGGAAAGTATGGAAGGCTTTGGTCCTTTTTTGAGGGACATTTATTCCCTGAACATTCAGGGAAAGTATATTCAGTGGTGCCATGGCAATAGATCAAATAGTTTTGACTTACTTTTTGTTATGCAGAGCTGACTGCGCAGATCAACCTGTGTGGACTGAAGAGATGAATAGATAGAAAAGAAACCAGTGAATTCTGGAGTAAAAAGTAAACAAAAAACATATGAGATTAGATGATACATTGTATAAATTATTTTTTGCAAGTAATCACAATTTACCTGTGAAAGAGAATAAATATCTCTCTCAGGGGAATAAGTGCCTTCGTCACACTCCCACATAATATGGTTGGGAGAATGAGGAGGGCTAATGGGGGTACATGGATCTTCCGCTTACAGGAGAGAAGTGCTATGTCAAAAGACATCAAAATGATGTTTCATTAATTGGAGTGCAGAATATAGTTTTTGTTGAAATTATTTATTCCAGGGTGGTTGTATATGGTTAGTCTTGCCCTAGGCTAAATAATTCAGTTAGAAAGGTACTGTTAATAACTTTGGTATTGATGAAGATAGTTTGAATTATTTTGGGATTTTAACCCTTTTAGAGTAAACAATTACATATTTTATTCATATGCAACTGTTTAGATATGTTAACTCATAAAATTGAGGTTGTATTGCTTCAGATTAGAATAAACAAAAACATAATTCTAGGAACTAGTTAGGTAATAATATATTTGTTTTAAGAAAAGAAAGAAAAAGCTTCCATTACTTCTGGATTATTGAACATATTTGTCCTAAAAAGTAATAAATCTATTGTTATTACCTGATAATATATAACTGAACAAGAATTTCCTTATTTCACTTATATATTCTAAGGCTATATGAATCAGAAGTAATAAGAAATATAACTGGAATGTAACATGATCCCACACAGTGTGTGACTATCAGAATGCAGTTACATTCAGTTATAAATATAGGTTTTTTATAGAGAACCATCTCTTAGTATAATAAATGAAGAGATATCAGGAATTAGGATGTCAGTCCATTGAATCTTCTTGGTCCATGGATGATGTGGCATAACGGCCTCTTTTGTGAGAATGATGATTCCCATTTTGTTCTGAAATTTTCTGGGTGCTGCCTGAAGGTGAAGATGATGCCATTCTTCTGCGTGTGGGAGTGTTGCTGCTTGTGGGTTCTGTCAGATTTAATTTTAAAAGGGTTTGTTGTAGTTCATCTGCTGATCTGCTTCTGTAAATTGTACCTTGGTAGTTAAATCTGACTGAAAAGGGGAAGCCCCATTGATACATAATGTTGTGGCGTTGCAGTTCCATTAGTTGGGGTTTCATGGATCGTCTTTTAGTAATAGTAAGTTGGGATAGGTCAGCAAAAATTTGATAATTGTGTCCTTGAAAATTAAGTTCCTTTTTTTCTCTTGCAGCAATTAGTATTTGTTCTTTCGTTCTGTAATAATGAAATTTTGTGATTATATCACGTGGGGGTCCATCTTTCTTTTTGGCTGTGAGGGCTCTGTGTACTCTGTCCAGTTCTAAACGTTCAATAGGGATATCTGGCTTTAGTTCTTGTAATAGAGCAGTAATAGTAGATTGCAGGTCTGTCACAGTTTCAGGTATTCCCCTTATGCGCAAGTTTGAACGTCTGGCTCTATTTTTGTAATCTTCGAGCTTAGTTTGAAGTATTAAATTCTCTTTTTTTAATTGTTCCAATTCTGTTATATTTTCTTGGGTTGTAATTTCAATTTCATCCATTTTTATTTCTAGGGCTGCGGTGCGGTTTCCCAGCTCTCTTATTTCTTTGGTTAGGCTTTTTGTTATTTGGTCTGAGGTTTGTTTTAAAGCCTTATGAAGCATCTTTTCAAATTGTAATAATATTACTGGGGATGCTGAGGAGGCTTGTGGAGAAGTTTGTGAGAGGATTTGTTCTGTATCTGACTCAAATGGAGAGTCTTGCTGTGACATTTTCTGTCTGTGAGAGCGCCCTGATGCTGTATCTTGTGAGGTGACTGGAGCTGCTTCAGCTGCAGTGAGTGCCTGTGAGCTCTTTGTGAGGTGATTTTTATTTCTGCCACGGTTTCCTCCCAGTACCATATTTCCTGCCCAAACTTTCACAGTTTGTTCCCAGGGGCAAAAAGGTTCAAATGGATACCTTTTGAGCCTGCAGGCTCCGCTTTGTCCTTCTCTTCTCTCCTCAGCGGTGTGGAGCTCTAACAATGCATGTCTGCTCTGCTAGGCTCCGCCTCCTGCCCCCTTCGTAAAGGTTATTTTAAAGAATACTTGTTAAATTCTATTTAATGACAGGGTTTCAACCCTTCTGTTTTCTGTCTTACTAATGCTTTACACTGAGTAATAAGGCTACTGGGTAGGATCATAAAGGAAGCCATAAAAATAATTTAACATGGACAGAAAGGATAATTTGGTCCTTGACAGTGCCAGTGTTCCACATTGGGAGCTGCTGGGTAAATCACAGGTTAGTATCACCTCTGCCCTCCCAGAAGAGGAACATTTGAAAGAATGTGGTGATGGCAATAGCAATATGGAGATATTCAAACCTAAGACACCTGCAAGGAAAAAAATTAAAGCCCAACTCGATGCAAAAATAGGTTTTACTCATCCTTTTTGCAAAGTTTTCTTTACCTGGTGCAGCCAGTTATATTTACTTGAATTTCCCCCCATCCAGGTCCCTCACTGATGCCAGCTGTTTCATCAAGAAACACTACTATGCAGAGTGTGTGACATTGGAGAAGTACAAGGTGCAAAAGAAGTTACAAGACACTTTGGTGATTAGCTTTGGATTAGTAAAAATACCACCATCAGGGGACTGTAAAATAATGACCACAGGTGGTCTGGTCTCATGGTGGGCATGGTAAGCAAGAAGCTTGCTGCACAGCAGGACACTCAGTAAGGCACTTAATGGCACAGTACCAAGGTCTTCAACAGGAACAAAACTTTATCTTCACATTTTGGAATGGAACATTGACGATTTTCCTGAAGAGATGGAGAACTACATCTTGGTCTTTATAGTTGAGAAGTTTTGCGATGAAATTGTGAGGTGGTGCACCTGTTTGTGGTTGCTTAGCCACCATGTGGTGGGCACACTGCACCACAAATGTGGTGGAGAAGGTGTGGATCAGCTGGTTTTCCAAAAAGGAGGCTGGATCAGAGCCTTCCACACCCTCTGGTGAGACTGATATACTTGAGGTTACTGCAGTGTAGCCATCATGCTTTTGTGTAAGCTGGTGAAAATGCTGCTGCGTGTGGTCAAATCTTGTTGAGGGGGCAGGGTGTCTTCTATATGGCTTAATCGAGTTTTCAGATTCAGAAACTCTGTCTCGGAGTTTGTGGGGGTATTGCCAGATCAGTGAGATATCCACTTTTACCTCTTCTATTTTGGAAGTGAGAATTGCCTGACAAGAGGAGAAAGCGTCCAGTACCTTCGCTGTGTCTGCTGCTCGCTGCTCAGAGTAAGGTGAGGATAGTCCACCATCTTCTCCATGTGGCTTTTTGTCTTGCCGCCGGAATTTATCCAGCTTAGAACCTCCTCCGGGGTCTTATGAGGAGGAAACATACTGAGCAGGACCTGCGGGGGATGACAGGGTGGACAAAAGCAGTGTATGATTCTGCAGGATGGAGAAAGGACAGATCGTGAGAAGAGCTCCTCAAGCGCCCTACTCCATGCTGATCCAGGCCACGCCCCCCACACCATTTTTCTAGCCATAAACCTCATCTGCAATAAATTTACCCACCCCTCTATTTTAATTAGGTTGTCATATAAAGTTTCTATATCCTGCTGTGAAGTTAAAGTGTAAGTAAACCCCCCTATCATTTTCAGCCAAGGAAGCTTCCATCTTTTCCTCTGTTTAATCTACAACTGCCATGATGCTGCACATGTGATCAGTTATGACACCAGACATTGGATGGTTTGACAGTTTGGTTGAGAGCACAACCAATGGGAGTGTTACATTTCCGGCACATGCCGGAAATGAAACTGTTTTATGGATGGGTTTACTTCCATTTTAAGAAGTGTCCTATTGTTTTAACGTTTCCTGCTTAGCTTTGTATCATCAGAAAACAGTGAGAATGAACTATTTATTCCAACCTCTGTATAGTTTATGAACAAGTTTAACAGAGTTGGTCCCAGGACAGAACCCTTGGGTACATCACTCAAAACTCTAATCTCTCTACTTGCTCCTACAACCAGTTTTCTATCCAAATACATACAATATCAGAAGATCTTAATTCATAGCGTTATACTGCAGGATATACTGCATCCACAGGCCTCTCTCCAAAGTACAGCTCACCTCAAAGAATGCAAAAAGGTTGGTCTGGCAAGAACAGTCTTTTATAAATCCATGTTGGTTACTACTAATAGTACTATTTTCATCAGGGTTCTTTGATATGGTCTGTTGTCACTTTTTTCCATTAGTTTACATGCTATTTATGTAAGGCTGACTGGTCTGTAGTTTACAGGTTTATATCTTGGCCCTTTTTTGAATATTGAAATCACGCTTGCTTTTTGCAAGTCAGCTGGCACCATTCCAGTCAGTAAGCTGTCCTTAAAAATTAGGAACAGTGATCTGGCTATGACATGGCAAAATTACATAGTTACATAGTTGGTCAGGTTGAAAAAAAGACACATGTCCATCTAGTTCAATCAATAGTTCAGAGTGTAAACCATCTGTTCCTGCTGATATATTCACATTAGGTTTCTCTGATCTGTAACACGTGTTTGTGTCAGCCACAAGGGTACATCCAATATACAGTAATGTTATTAACATCACTGTCTTGTTTATTATATCCCTCCCACTTTTTACTTGTATAAACTGAGGAGAAGAATGTATTTATTATAGTTGTCATCTCCCTGTCACTTGTGACCAACTTCCCCAGATCATCTTTTATGGGATCAATATGATCTGACCTAGCCTTCTTACTATTAATACATTTGAAAAAATGTTGTTACTCACCTCAGCAATGTGTCTCTTGTATTTTAGCTGCCCTGATCATGCTTTTGCATTTCCTATTGTAGATTTAGAACGCTGATGGTAACCCTTCAGTTTTTTACATTTTTTAAAGAACAGCCTTTTCTCATTAACATTACTTTTTACCTTGTCACTTAGCCACCCTGGTTTCCAATTCAGACAATTTAACTTGATGAATAAACTCATGTTGAAGAGACAGACAAAGCCTTTTCAATGTTCCATTTTAATGAAGGATACTCATAGGTAGAAAAATGTTGATGTTAGCCACATAGAAAGATGTGCACAGCATGGCAGAATACTGACATATCATACCAGAGAGAAGCAAGGGGAGGGGATATACAAAGTACGGTGAGAGAAAGAGTTCAGCTAGACAGAAGGGAACAGAGCTTAAAGACACAATGATAAACCAAGTTATACACACCGAAAAATTATAATAAATCATAGTGTAACACAACACTCCCCATCTGAAATCTTTAGATTTCATAACCTTAAACATATATATATATATATATATATATATATATATATATATATATATAATATGTCTTCAGAGAATGCAAAAGTTCCAAGTAGAACCTGTAGTTCCTGTACTTAGCAATGTATTCCACGCCGTGCCAATAGCATGGCTAGTCATTGCAAAAGTCACTCACCTGGCAAAAGGAGTACTAACTCTGTAATTGGTCAAATAAAGGTTTGTGTCAATCCTCCCTTGGTTACCTTGACCTCTACCTTCCGGACCTTGTTATCGCTGAGCATAACTTTAGTAATAAGACCCATAGGCCATTCATTCCAACAAACTTTCTTGTCTTTTAGAAGGATGAGATCTCCAACCTTGAGATTATGCTTAGATGTTTGCCGTTTGCTACAACATTGAAGATGATGAAGATACTCCTTCCTCTGGCGATGCTAAAACACATAGGCTAGCTGTTGCACTTGCTTCCATTGACGCCTGTAGATATCCTTGGGGTCAATCTCACTTAAAGATATTACAGCAGACCAAATCTTTTGAGTAAAAAGTGAAGCTGAAGTAAGGATCACTGGAGCATCAGAATCTGAAGATACCGGCACTAAAGGTCCTGCGTTCACTATGGCAGAAAGGTAGACATCAATCTCATGGGTGAGTGATAAAAAATTTGTGGTTCTGCAACATGAAGCCAAGAATTCTTTGTGCTACTCCAATCATTGGTTCCCAGGATCCTCCCATGTGTGAAGAATGTGGAGGGTTAAACAACCAAGTACATCCATTGTTGGCCAGGGAATTGTAACTGCAACTCTTTACATTCTCCAACAAGTCGGTACTACAGTCAGATCTCAGCTGCTTGACTGATCCTCTGACAGAGAAGAATCTTCGTGGGGCATAGATGAAGGAAGAAGAATATATAGACTCAATAACTTCTATATGTATTGCTCAGATGCTGAGACAGGTGAACATTACAGCCCACCTTTTTACTATTGGCAGCTCCACCACGAGTTCTCCGAGTGATGACGGACCATGGACCGAAAACATCTACTCCAACATAGGTGAAGGGTGGATCTGTACTTAAGCGATCAGCTGGGAGACTTGCTATTTTCTGCTGTTGATTTTTTCCCACATGGCGCGCATTCTACACGCATTCTAGAGTGGTTTTCCTGTCCTTTCCTGAAAGCTGCCATCATGGTAGAGCAGGATTTAGCCCCCGTAGACCTCCGGGCTCTTCTATGGGGATACAGAAACGACCTTGCCCACCTATCCACCTCCTCACTGCTGACACTTGCTGCCCTTAGACTCTGGTATAACAGGGGTTTGTGCTCCATTCTGTCCTCCGACCCCTCCCCATTGACTTCTCTGTTTGGAACCCTGCTTTCTCCCAGAGTACGGGAGCAACGACATTGCGGTTATTCAAACGCTACGAGTGGCCACAAGCACATTCTTTTGTACACCCACTACAAGGGACGCCAGCTACTCCGGCGGGTTCTCGCGATTGGCTTACCATCCTTCACTTATCCACGTTCACAAAATTCTTATATGCTTCCTCCCAAATACACCACTCCTATACTGAATATGAAAGGCTGCGCTCCCTCTCTGAAACACCCAAACATCTTCTTTCATCCCTGTACGGTCTCCTACAAGCCCTTACACATGATGACTGGAAAAGAACATCTCCAGAGTGGATTGGCAAACCTTATTTAATTTTACCCACAAGTCAAGGATATCCTGCTATTACCAAGAAAAGAATTACAAGATTCTGTCTCGGTGGTACAGGGACCCATCCATGTTACACAAAATTTTTCCATCAACTCCAGCCTCCTGTTGGTGCTGTAACTCCGCTACAGGGACCTACCTACATGTCTGGTGGGAATGTGAGAGGATCCGCCCCTTCTGGACCCAGGTATTTGAATGTGACAATAAAATGATCACCCTCCTCTCAATACTCCCTGGGTCTATAACATTGCAGAAATGTAATCTCCTCTGTTTATGTCTTCAGCAAGACAGCTCATTCCATCTTTTAGGAAGACAATCACCGCTCCTCCCTTGTCACGATGGGTCTCAACCATGAATGATACTTTGAGAATGAAGGCGATGTTGGCTTTAGACAAGGATACCTTTGATAAGTACAAGGTGTTGTGGTCCATTTGGCTCTGCTTCTCCACTTCAGATACCTTCACGACTATGCTCTTGACCCTGACAGGGTCACCCTAATACGCAGCCTAACCATAGGGAGGGTTGAGGTGTCTATCCATTGGATCCCACACTCTGTCCATTATCTACCTCTCTCCCCAGCAGCTCTCTGACCTATGATCTTTTTTTCCCTTCTTTACTTCCCTCTCTCACTCTATCTATATCCTTACTTGGGTCACTTCGCCCTTTTATCTGATTTGGTCTCCCTTTTTATTTTCTAATTATTCCTCCATATAGTTTTATTATGAACAACAAGGCTCTCCAGCCAGAACTACTCCTCGCAACAGACAACAGTTGTCAACCCTTACAATACATTGTTAGTGGGAGTCAAGCTATGGGCGATAGCCATCAGGCTGACTCATTGCCTATGTTTATTAGTGGTTGTCACTAAGTTGTAACTTTTATGTTGTTCCTTGTGATATTTGTGAAATTAATAATAAACACATTTTCAACCCTAAAAATACTCCACAGGCAGAATTTAAAACTTCTGGCAGACTACTGGCCACATGGACTCCTGTAGGAGTGTAGTCTATGTTTGCTAAAATTTGGTTCAAACTGTCAGCTCCCAAAAGATTGGTAGGGACTGTGTATGAAACTAACACTGTGACAATTTCTGTTTGCTGTCCTAGCCTGATTTTAAGTGGCTTGGACTCAACCAAATCAGTAGAGGTCCTGGTTAGGCCAACACCAGAGATAACATTTGTATATAATAATCCTAGAGGCAAGTCCTCCATATTAAAAATGCTTTGGCTTGGGGCGTGGCCAAGATGGCGCTGTAAGCGGCGGTTTTTTTAGAGAGCTCCGCCGATCCGCACAGAAATCCGGATCCATCGGCTCAAAAAACGCTCTAAACTCACTCCTGCTGCCTAGTAGGGGATAGGGGATCCTATCCCTGCTGAGATCTGGGGCAAGTTTGGATTTCTGGTGTGAGATTGGGGACCCGGCCTACCGCGGGCTACTAGGCCGAAGCCGCGGCCTTTCCTGACGGCCCGCGCGGCGAACCGGAAACCCCCTGCCGAGATCGGACTGCACATCGGGCTTCACTGACTGCTGCGGACCACAGGTGGGGGCGGGAGAGGCCATCCTGGACTGTATCTAGGCCGCGTCCTGGGCCTGACATCTTCTCCCCCCCCCGCGATTTACTAGGCCGCGACCGCGGCCTTTCCTGGAGCCCCAGGGCCGCCGGATCAAAGGAGGGAGTGCTGTGTCTTGCTGGCCTAGTGCAAGGGGCCCTGTGATTGCTGAGAGACACTGCTAAGCCACGGGAGCAGATCGTGGAGCACCCACATTCCTCTGATTATCCCTGTAGGCCTGTGTCAGCAGCTCCTGTGCCATTTGCTTACAGATGAGGGGAGAAGACTCCTAGGGGGACATAGACTTTACCTTACCAGCTGAGTGAATACCCCTGACCTCGCAGATAGGTCCCCTATACTAACTCTTGAATACTGCCCGAACCTGGGCCCCCACCACCTGAATGAGGCGCCGGAATTCCAGCGCAAGATACGGCAAAGGAGGTAAGAAGCTGACCTTCCCACCACAGCCGGACTCCCCCCAGACCCCCACCGACCACCCTCCGGAGGTCCCTAAGGTACGCGCCACCCACAGAGTCCCACAGACAGATATTATGGAGTCGGAAGACTCCCGTCCCCCCTGGCTGGCGGACGTCATGGCAGCCATCGCAACTTGCCAATCAACACTAACAACAAAGATCGAAGCAGTTCAGTTGGACATGGGTCTAATCCGTCAAGATATAGATAAAATCAGATCACGAGTCACTGAGACGGAGCAAAGACTGAGCACCACTGAAGACACCATTACGGAACATGAGACGTCACTCCGTACTCTCCAAACTAAAGTAAAGGCCCTTGAATATAGAGCCGAGGACGCGGAGAACAAGAACCAGCGTAATAACCTTCGCATTGTTGGTTTACCGGAGGGGGTGGAGGGGAGTAACCCTACCTCCTTCATAGAGGGCTTGCTCCGTGACCTTCTACCTGGGGCCCGCTGGTCACCTTACTACACGGTGGAAAGGGCCCTCCGCATTCCACCTAAGCCGGGGCCTCCTGGATCCCCCCCTCGCACTTTCATTCTACGTCTACTTAATTTTAGAGACAGAGACGAAGTTCTCCGTTCCTCTAGAAACGTTGGGGACCTCAGATTCCAGAACACAAAGTTGATGATCTTCCCCGATTATATGGTAGAGACCCAGAAGCTCAGGAAATCTTTTGACCAAGTTAAGGCGGCTCTACGATCACGCAACATTCGTTACAGTGTACTTTTCCCTGCTCGCCTGAGAGTCCAGGATGGCGAGACAACTCGTTTCTTTACCTCTCCAAGGGAGGCCTCAACCTGGATGGACTCGCTACCACGGATCCGCTGACGGTTCACCTGGCATGTAAGGTGAGATCCTTCATTGTTTGTTCACCATAGCCCTGGCTCAGGTCTGAGGCAACATATGTATTCCCACATGGATGACTTTCTTTGTTGCATAAGTTATGCTCAGTTCAATCCATGGTGTGGACGGCCTTGGGAGGAGAAGTTTGTTACCCCTTCCAGGGAAATTCTAAGATAATGCCCCTGCCAAACAATTTGGTCTGGAGACCGTTGAAATATGAAGTTCCTTTACAACTGCTTGTTCTCTTGAGGGGTGCTAGGAACACTTTTGCTCAGTATCTTCACCCAACGATGGACAGACTTTACTGTGGGGTCGCACTTTCGGATATTTCCCCTTCATCTGATTTTATACACCCCCACAGCCTGTTGTATTATAACGGAGCTCTCAACTGTATAAGCCGTTTGAAATGCTGTTTCCCCTCCCCGTGTGAAGTTTCGGGGGGTGAGTTCGCCTCTTCCACGGACCCTCTGTTGCAGCCGGCGAGCTGAATAAGTTCGGGATTGAAACCCGCCTCAGTTTTGGGGGGTTGGGTGGGGAGGGGGGTGGGGTGAGTTCCCCTACTGGGGCCATTTTTATCTGCTTCGATTATTGGGATCCTTTATCTGTTTTTGGTTTGGTTTTGTTTTTGTTTGTTATTCATACCAAAATAATTTACTTATCGGCATTACACTGTCTACAAATGTGTCCGGTTCGGGTCCCGGGGTCCGGTCTGAGAGCCGCGATTTCCATTGATTCTAATACTCTTAACACTATCAATGGCCATGTCCTCACTTAACATTATCTCCTGGAACACCAGGGGACTGAATTCCCCAGTCAAACGCTCCCTGGTGTTCCAATTCATTAAGTCTTATAATCCACACATATGTGTGTTCCAGGAAACGCACCTGACAGGTCGTAGAATTCTGGCCCTTAAAAAACCATGGGTGGGACACCACTACCATTCCACGCACTCCACATTTTCTAGGGGTGTAACTATACTGGTACTGAAGTCACTTCCCTTTCGGCTCTTGGATTTGGCCCTGGACCCTGACGGACACTATGTTATTATCCACGCAAAAATGTATTCTCTAACGTGGACTATTGTGGGCTTATATTTGCCCCCCCCGGCCTCCTTGCAGGTGCTCAATCAGATCACTGGTAAGCTGGCCGACTTTGCCTCTGATAACAATGTCATATTGGGGGATTTTAATCTGGTCCCTGACCCAGATTTAGACAGGCTAACTCCTGCGGGAGGTCATTGCTCTGGGTTGGCTGAGTGGGCGGATACCTATGGGCTGACTGATGTCTGGAGGTGGCGTCACCCCCAATCTAGGGCATACACGTGCCACTCGGCCTCCCACAGAACGTTTTCCCGCATAGACTTGGTCTTCGCAGGGACTCAGGTTCTCCCACGGGTCACAGACATACGAATATTGCCTAGGGGAATTTCCGACCATGCACCCTTGTTGTTGTCTTTGGATCTCTCCCTAGGCTCAGTAGAAAGGATATGGAGGCTCTCCAGATTTTGGATTTCAGACACCGCAGTAGACTCCCAATTTAGAACCGAACTGCTTGACTTCTGGGCTATAAATGTGGGCTCTGCTGACTCCGCGGTAGTGTGGGATGCCTTCAAAGCCACGACGAGGGGGCATTACCAGACCATCATTGCCAGGGTCCGACGTGAGCGTAGAGCAGACTTAGTGAAGGCAGAGCGGGAGGCGTGTAGTGCGGAGGCTCTGTTTGTTCGTACCCGGGACCCTGTGCACTACTCGCATCTACAAATGTTGACGAAGGAGGTGGTTCGTCTCCGTACATCTCTCACCCAGAAGAAAATGTTGGCCCAATCCCAGCGGATTTTTGAACAGGGAGAGCGGTCTGGCTGTTTGTTGGCCTGGCTCTCTAGGGAACAGGCAGGTGGGATGAGCATTTCACATATTAGAGACTCCTCGGGACAGTTACTCCACACACCGGAAGGGATCAGTTGTTGCTTCGCGGAATTTTATGAATCTCTCTATGGGTCCAGAGTAGGCTATAGAGGGGAGGATCTGGGGGCATATCTAGACGACATCGATATCCCAACCCTTACAGTAACGTATCGCGACAAGCTTGATGCTCCAATTACGTCCTTGGAGATACTACGGGCACTTAAATCAATGCAGACAGGGAAAACTCCGGGACCTGATGGCATCCCTGTAGAGTTTTATAAACAATATGCCACAGAACTAGTTGACAAACTACAGGTCCTCTTCTCTGAGTCGTCGCGTCTGGGGAAACTTCCAGACACGATGAGCGAAGCAATCATTGTAGTGATACCCAAGCCAGGGAAAGACCCCACGTTGTGCTCCTCGTACCGCCCTATATCTCTTCTGAACGTGGATGCAAAAGTACTGGCAAAAGTATTGGCCAATAGGCTTAACCTGGTAATTACTGCTTTAATCCACAGAGATCAAACTGGCTTCATGCCCGGCAGAGGAACTGACATTAATATCAGACGCCTCCACACTCACATAGACAGGGCGGACGAGGTGACTAACGGGATGGTGGCCTCACTCGACGCGGAGAAGGCCTTTGACTCCGTCGAGTGGGGCTACTTATGGGAGGTTCTCTCGCGATTCGGGTTTGGTCCGGGTTTCACAAAATGGCTCCGCATGCTGTACCATGGCCCCTCAGCTAGAGTGCGTACCAATGGATGCCTCTCGGGGAAGTTCCAATTGTCTAGAGGCACGCGACAGGGGTGTCCCCTTTCCCCGGGTCTATTTGCTCTGGCAATGGAGCCCCTGGCTATATTGTTGAGGGCCGACCCTGGGGTAAGGGGTCTTCAGGTAGGACCCATTGAGGAGAAGTTATCGCTTTACGCGGACGATGCTCTGCTTTATTTAGCGGATGCGTCGTCCTCTTTGCAGACTGCACTCAATCTGATTGATCGATTCGGTCGGTATTCGGGGATTCGTATCAATTGGGACAAGTCGATCCTATTCCCGCTCCATCCCTCGACCCCAAGGGTACCACACCCGCAACTTAAATTGTAGATGATTTCAAATATTTGGGGATAAAAATTAGTGGTAAGGTTCAAGATTACATTGACAACAATTTGCGTCCACTCATGACACAACTTACGGCTAAATGCTCTGCTTGGCATTCCCTTCCATTGACTCCTGTTGGCAGAGTCAACCTGCTAAAAATGATATACCTTCCCAAATATCTATATTTCTTTCGTAATACACCCATACCCATCCCTAGGACCTCTTTCCGAAGGCTGGAGAGCCTATTAATACACTTTGTCTGGGCTGGGAGGCCACCCAGGGTGGCCAAGCAGATCTTATATCTCCCTCTCTCGGGAGGGGGACTGGCGCTACCGAATTTCCAAATCTACTACTGGGCTGCAGTTCTGGTCACGATTCGGTGGTGGTTCTCCCAGCCCACGCAAAATCCCGCGGTCACTTTGGAGGCAGCCATTCTGGGCTCCTTTGCTGCTTTGAGTAATCTCCCGTTTCGGGGTCTCAGGGCCAGTTTGTCCATGACGACCCCGATGCGTACCACTGTAAAGGTTTGGCAGGAGGCCAGGAAAATATATGGGAAACCTAATCACATTTCACCTCACATGCCCCTGTGGGGCAACCCTATGCTACCCCATTTTTATACTTTACCGGACCCCTCTCTCTGGGCTAAAAAGGGAATTCTTACACTAAAGCACATAGTCAAGGATGGCAGGCTTATGACTTTTCAAGCCCTTCCAGTTTAGATACTGGCAGCTGAAGCACGCCTTTGAGGCTCAGTTCCCAGCCCCCCTCACTCTGAAACCGGACTCTATTGAAAGACTCTTGACTTCCAGCGTGATGGGGAAGCCCCTCTCCACACTATACCTATACCTGACAGTGGAGTATGATGCCAAACTAACTAAAACCTGGGATAAGTGGAGGGTTGATATTCCCTCGTTAGCTGAAGAGGAATGGAAGGAGTGTTTAATATCCTACATTCCTTCCATGATCGCTGCAAAGGACAGGTTCATACAATTCAAGTTCCTACACAGGGCGTATTTTACTCCACAGAGGTTGGCGCGTATTTACCCTCAGAGAGATCCCAATTGTCAGAGATGCAGACAGGAAGTGGGTACTTTCTGGCACATGGTCTGGTCGTGTCCCTGTCTCCGACTCTTTTGGTCAGCGGTGGCGTCCACATTGAGCAATGTCATAGGATCAGATTTGCAGGCGGATCCCCAGATACTACTGCTCAGTCATTTGGAAGATGTTGAGGGTGATAGGTATAGCAAATTGTGTCTAATCTTCGCATTGTACTATGCTAGGAGGGAAATTCTATTGCGGTGGAAAATGGTAGAGCCTCCTACCTTGGTCTCGTGGATAAGGTCTGTGAATAAGGTGCTCCCTCTGTATAAATTAACGTATGAAAGTAGGCAATGCCCGGGGAAGTTCGATAAAATCTGGTCGTCCTGGGTCGACGCCTCCGGAGACCCTGATCCCCCTACCCCATAGGACGGGGAAGGTAATGGAGGATATCCTATATCTCACGTCTCTTCCCTTTATGCCTATTTTCTTTCATCCCATTCCTTCTCATCCCTCCTTCCCCTCTCCCTCTCTTCCTTTCTTCCTCTCCTCCTCCTTCCTTCCTTCTTTCCTTCCTTTTACCCCTTTTTAGATAAGAGAGGATTGGTGTAAGATGTTATTAGAAACTAACAAATAGGAATATATTATTAAAAGCTAGCAAATATTAGGATTTTTTCTACAGCTTACCTGTAAAATCCTTTTCTTGGAGTACATCGAGGGACACAGAGCAGACATAATAACTAACTGGGTTATATGCCACCTACTGGTGAATGAACACTGGTAAATCAATCAAAAGTCCTCCCCTATATACCCCTCCTACACAGGAAGTACCTCAGTTTTGTAGCAAGCAATAAACTTCTCAGACAAGAGGGGAGGGATCTCTGTGTCCCGTGATGTACTCCAAGAAATGGATTTTACAGGTAAGCTGTAGAAAAAATCCTAATTTTTTTATCGTACACAATGGGACACAGATCAGCCATAATAACTAACTGGGACGTCCCCAAGCAATGCTTTTGAGGGGAGGGAACCCATTATGACTAAAGAAAACACCATCAGAACAACAGGATCTATATAGCAGCCTGCAACACACTGTGTCCAAATGCTACATCCTGCTGAGTTCTGACATTTACTTAATAAAACCTAGTGAATGTATGCACCGAAGACCAAGTAGCAACCTTGCAAATCTGAGCCATCGATGCTTAATGATGAACTGCCCATAAAGCACTCACTCTTATGGTAGAGTGTGCCCTTACTGGAAAAGGCGGGCCTTACCCCTTAAACCATACGCCTGAACAATCACTCGTCGAATCCATTGGGAAATAGTCGACTTAGATGCTGCCTGTCCCTTCTTGGGTCCTTCTGGCAATAGAAAGAGAATGTCAGTCTTCCGCATCTGAGCCGACATCTTCAGACTGCCACTATTACTGTTTGTAATAGTCAGGCAGTTTCCTCCAAGTTCTTGACGTCCACCTGGTAAAAACCCAGTGGATGTATAAACTAAAGACCAAATAGTGGTCTTGCACACCTGGACCACTGACACCTGATGGTGGATGGCCCAAGATACCCCCACACACCAGGTAGTGAATCTCTTCCCAGAAAAAAATGGATTTTGCCCTTTAAAACCATAGGTATCTTGGTAAACTGGCAGATCCATTGCTGAACAGTCAACCTGGATGTCGTCTGCCCTTCCTGGGCTCTTCTGGAATCACAAATCAGGATTCCTGACCTGTGCTGACAACTCAAGTAGATCCTGAGTGTCTGAAGTACCTCTAGAGTAGGTAGCGATCTTTCTCCTGCCGACTGTAGATTAGGAGAAAAAAAAAAGGCAAGACACTGTCCTGATTCAAGTGAACACTAGAAAACACTCTAGGCAATAGAGATGGATTAGGACGCAACATCTCCTTATGATGCAAGACCAAGAACGGCTCCTTGCATGAAAGACCCTCCAGCTCTGACACTCCACTTAGTGAAGTGATAGCAACCAAAGAAGCCATCTTCCAAGATAAGGGACTAAGAGTCTCCCAGTTGGTTAAAAAATGGCCTCTGCAAAGACAGTCAAGAGGGGATCCCAGTCCCAAGGACACAAGAGTGGCCTGACATGCGGGACTGTCTACGTTACACGCTGTATGAAGTATGAATCAAGGAGTGATAAACAATGGCCTCTGGAAAAAATGGATAGGGATGAACTAGAACCCTTAATGGTACTTGAGGCCAATCTCCTTTGCCCTACTGATTGGAGATAGAAAAGAACATTTCCCACTTATATTCCTGTGGGTGCCACTTCCTGGCTTCCCCACAGGAAAAAAATATTTCCAAGTCCTGTAATCGAAGTTCCCTGAAACCAGCTTCTAGGGGCTCAACAGTGTGGAGATACATGACTCAAGACCATTTGGACCCGCTGGACTAGGAGTGTTCAAAGTGCGACCCTCGCAAGCCTCGCTATGTCAGCGTACCATGCCCTCCTGGGCTAATGCGGCTAACACTGTTATCAGTGTTACCACCTCCCGGATTCTTCGCAAAAGATGTGGGAGAAGTCGAAACAGAGGGAAAGCATCAAATTAGGGGGAACTGGTCCCTAAGGTGTTACCAGTGCATCTGCCCCTATTGCCATTGGGACTTTCTTCCCAGACACAACCTGTTCCCACTTGTTGCAGAACTTGGAATCTAATAGATCCACCTGCAGAGTTCCCCTTTCCACTATTCTATACCTGGAATATATACTGGTGATAGAGACAGCACTTGCACTGTCTCAGACAGAATCTGGTTCACCTTCCTGAGCCGCATGACTCCTGGTGGTTGATATATATGCCTGCAGAGGCATTTCCAGATTACACCTACAACTGGTTCGCCCCAACATCCAGAGCAAGGCGTACTGGCCAAAAAATTCCAGATATTGATGGGTAGTATTTTCTCCTGTGGAGACCAAGTCCACTGAACTATAGCCACCTTCAAACCAACTGGAGAAGCTGGCATCAGTGATTAACTTTCCCATCCCTTCTCTAGATTTCGAACCATCAACCAGCAGTTTTTTGCTCTGCAATACCCCGGGAACAGAGCCCTCTGGCAATTCAATGCCTGGATCTTCATGTTCCAGTGAGAATGATCCTTTACCAAAGACCTGGAATAGGACTGTACGTAGAGAACGTGCCTTGACCTAGATACAGCTTCCTCCTGCAGAAATGTATCAAAGGAATATCTGGAACAGGCTGCTTCCTGAACGATTATTGAGGTATACTGAGATTGGCATATCTGTGTTTTCAGCAAGTCCAGTACTGGGCTGGGAGCTTTCTAAACCTGAGCTGTGGCCAACCCGAAGAGCAGAGTCACAAAAAAAAAGACGACTTTTAAATGCAATTTGCAAAAAACCCTTGATGAGCCTGGAAAAAAAGGCACATGAAGATATGCGTCATTGACGACTATGGACCCCAAAATCTACCTCTCACAGAGGTCAACGCTAAATGGACAGAACCTATCTGCAACAGAAGGATGTCCAGTGGCTTAAGATCTAAACTAGACCTTATGTCCCCATTTGGTTTTCGGACTGCTACCCATATACTAAACCAGGCTTGATCCTGCTTAGGCTTCGATCACCAGAGATCAGGCATGATCAAGGTGATGCGGCCGCAGTCCATCTGATGAAAAATGAATGCGTTAGGAAAATGCTACAAAGCCAAACACCACAGTGGCTCAGATGCATCTGACACCACTGTCCATTGGGGGGATGTGAACACCGCCAGATCACTGAACCTGAGAGCGGTGCACCTGCTTCCCCCAGCTGCCTTTCCTTTCTGGAACCATTTAACTGTTGTAACAGGTAAATAACGTAGCAACTATATTAGCCAACCTTGGTTTACTGCTATGCAACCCCTTACGTATATAAGTATGCAGGTACCCAGGCATGCCGTTCTGTAGGTACCTAAGTTATGCAAACATGCAGGTATATAAATATTCTTGCCATTCATGCATTTATGTATGAAGCTCAAGGCAATAAGCACATATATGTATGAATCCCAAAGCAAATAAGCACGTATGTATGTAGTCCTAGGCAAATAAGCAGATATGTATACCGCTTAATGCAACGAACACATATGTATACAGTTTGCTGTTAACATGCACATATGTATACAGTTTAAATGAAAACCTGCCAGCATGCGTTTAAGCAACATGTATTTATGGAGGCATGCGTTTATGGAAGCGTGTAGGTTTAAGCAAATATGCGTTTAGGCAAAACACGAAAGCGCGTGTCCATGCAAACTTGCACATACACAATACGTGCCCATGGAGACAGGCATTTATGGAATAAGCAAGAATGCGTTTTTGAAACGTGTTTATGCAACATGTATTACACCACATGTATCTATGCAAACATGCATCCACGCAAACACGTATATCTATGCAACATGCATACACACTTATGCCCACACATCTATACAAACATGCTTCTAAAAACCTGCATTTACGCAACATGCGTCCACGCAGACGCGCCATCACGGCCAGCCTTGGGGGCTGCATGCTGGGTGCTGCCTGCTTGTCGGGCGCAGGGGCCACGGGGCAGGGCCCTCTGCGAACATGTGCCTATGCAGGCTTGTGTTCTATGTAAGTAAGCAAGCATGTATACTATGCTGCACATGCTCAACCGCATCTGGGCCCATACTAGTTATAGTCAGGATTAGCCAAGTACACAGGCATCCAATGCAGCCTCTATGCTGCTTCAACAGCCTAAGGCCTCTTCCACACCTGTGCGCCCCGTCCTGCGACTTGGGACTGCAAGGTGACAAATCGCACCCCATGATTTCCAAAGAGTACCCTTCAAATCTCTGCATCTTCAAGTCGCAGCAGCCTCAAAGCAGCCACTGCACCACTCCGATCCGACCTAGGCACGGCTTGAGGTCTGTAGACCTAGGCACTGCTTCAAGTTGCTGAAAAAAATCGCATTAAAGTTGCGGCCAAAATGTGCCATTTTCAAATCACAATTGTGAAAAAAGAGCCCAAAACTAAGCTACTGCAGATCCAATGCATGCTATTCTGGAGACAACTCCTTCAAGAGCACCGATGCCCATGTTCTTCCAAACATGTGCTTATGTCACATGTATGCAACATCTATGCAAAACGTGTTTATTCAAGCATGCCTTTAGGCAACAAGCTTGCAAGCATGTATACTATGCTGCACCTGCCCAACTGCACTTGGCCCCATACTAGTTTTTGCTAGTCTAGCACATATGCATGCCATGCAGCTTTTTCCTGCTTCAGCCTAAAAGTAAGCTCCTGCAGACCAAATGCACATTATTCTGAAGTTTGCAAGTATGCACCTGTTCAACTGCACCAGGCCCCGTACTATTTTTGTGCCAAATGCAAAGTATTCTGACCCAACACTTAAAAGTGCACTGCTAGGGGTGTATCGACTTTCAGTTGTACAGGCCCCCTGGATTAAGCAGTAAGTAAGCAGTATATAATCATGACTTGTCTGGCCACACATTTCCCCCATAGTAAGTACTCACACTTGGTTAGTATCCATGGGCTGCTGCTATGTCTCCAGAAGCCTGCTGAACCTGTTGCCACATGGCATGGCCGCCCTTCCATTCCTGCCTATATAAAAATAAGCCATACTGAGTGAGCCTGCGCCCTCTAGTGGCTAGAGGAAAAACAGCAGCCCACATGACTAAGAAGTACATAGCATGATTAAATGGCACACTGCTCCCAGTGGCCACCGGGAGAACAGACAGTCAAATCTCTTTTTTTTTTTTTTAAAAAAGAGAAAACTGCAAAAATGCAGACTTACCATTCCTGCTGCAGGACTCTGAACATAACAGGAGTTCCTCTTCACCCATCATGGCGAGCTTTGTCATAAAAGACCTTCAGAGACTGGGTCCCCCTTAATCTGGGGTCCACTCCTCTGGACCTGTATAGCACCCTGCAGGAAAGCACCTTGGTCAGAACAAACACTGCACAGGGTTCCAATACGCAAGGTCCAGTGCCATAAGGCTGCATTACAGGCAAAACCTCCAGGAATCTTCTCTCTTTCCAATGAGGCTCGGGTACCATCCATTTTGGCTGATAGCTTTTTCAAATGGATCTGATTGAAGTCCATGATTTTTAATAGAACCACCCAGACCTCCAAGTATGCTCCAAGAGCACATGTCACTTCAGTGACCATCCACCTAACAGACACTGGTGAAAAAAATGAGGTACTTCCTGTGTAGGAGGGGTTATATAGGGGAGGACTTTAGATTGATTAACCAGTGTCCATTCACCAGTAGGTTGTGTATAACCCAGTTAGTTATTATGGCTGCTCTGTGTCCCGTGATGTATGATAAAGAAAGAACAATTACAAAAGTAAAACTTTGAGAGGGGAGGGGGGAGTAGAGACAGAGATAGCTTCTAGCAGAAGATGTGTCTGTGTGTTAGGTGAAGGTTACAGAACACATTTCAAAAGGGTGAACAAATTGGAGTCTCTTCTGCTTAAATGAACAATACAGTGAAAGTCCATGTCACAGGTTATAAGGATTACATGTGCTGCTCTCTTGTTCTTTCTTGCAATGAGGGCAGTAAATCTTGTCTGTATCAATAATGTCACCCAGAAATCTTGTAATTAGGCTGTGAAAATCAGTTTTTCTACTGTTCTGACTCAACTACAAGGCCATAAGCTTATCTCCAGCTTCATATAGGGCTTATACAACCTAGTGATCTATTTATCCCTTGTATCAATTCAAACAGTTTAACTCGATGAATAAACTGACATTGAGGAGACAGACGACAATGCCTTTCAAATGTTCCGTTTAATGAAGGATACTCAGGTAGAAAAACATTAATGTTGTTTGCCACATGGAAAAATGTGTACAACATGGCAAAATACAGAGGAATCATACCAGAGAGAAGGAAGGGGAGGGGATATACAAAGTATGGTGAGAGAGAGAGTTCAGATAGACAGAAGGGAACAGAGCTTAAAAACACAGAGCAATGATAAACCAAGTTATACTCACAGATAAATTATAATAAATCACAGTGTAACACAACAGAAATGTTTAACCACTTCAGCCCCAGAAGATTTGGCTGCTCAGTGACCAGAGCACTTTTTACAATTTGACACTGCACTGCTTTAACTGGTAATTGCGCGGCCATGCAATGCTGTACCCAAACAAAATTTGCGTCCTTTTTTTTCCCACAAATAGAGCTTTCTTTTGATGGTATTTGATTGCCTCTGGGATTTTTATTTTTTGCGATATAAATGGAAAAAACCTGAAAATTTTGAAAAAAAATGATATTTTCTACTTTTCGTTATAAAAAATCCAATAAACTCAATTTTAGTCATACATTTAGGCCAAAATGTATTCAACCACATGTGTTTGGTAAAAAAAAATGTCAATAAGAAGCTGGAATTTACGCAGCTTTTTAGTTTATGACTGCCCCCCCCCCCCCCCCCCCAAATGACTCCATTTTGGAAAGTAGACACCCCAAGGAAATTGCCAAGAGCCCATTGAATATTTTATTTTTTTGCCAGTGATTGAAAAATGACAAAAAAAAAAAAAAAAATTACACAAGTTGTCACTTAATGATATATTGCTCACACATGCCATGGTTACATATTGAATCGCACCCCAAAATACGTTCTGCTGCTTCTCACCTGATAAAATCTCCTCTATCCCTCAGTGATAGGTAGACAGCTGCAAGCACTAATTACGTCCCATACTATCGTGTAATAGCCAAATAGTAATAATTCATGTGCTGTGCTACCTCCCAATTGATCTGCTACATCACCAGTAGGTATGAAATAACAGAGAAATAAACAAAATACCGTAGTGATATATCTGTGACTGGTATCACAAAATCCCACTTATTTAGTGAATAAACACACTTATCCTTAAAAGGTATACATACATAACATATAGTGCCACACAAGTGATCATAAAGTGCTCTAGTGCATAAAAGTCTGTGACAGTCTGATCACACAAAATCAATAAAACAATTATATATATTATTATAAAGTCCTTATATGAAAAATGAATGTGATTGGTGACCATGATCATGCAGATCAAATGCAGTGATCTCACTCAGGTGCTCCCCACCCTTAGGTAATGGACGCTCACCTCGGAGCGTGTGACCTCACATTTAAGTTTGGTCTGAACACGCTTTTGAATCACTTTACCAGGATTCCAGGTTAGTTGCATAGGTCACAATGGCGGTGCTTCCTCATACATATATAGCAAAGAGAAACTCCATAGTGTGATATAATTTAAAAATCCTATTTATTTTATCAAACAAAACCCTAATACAGGGTACTCACATGGGTTTGTTGTGTCAGTGCACCACTCTGTATCATGCCTTAAAACTGCCGGGAAATGCTGAGGTCGTATGCGCCTACTCCGTGAGACAGACCAGCTGTCTCCTTCACCGTCCAGTCCCCTCCCTTATGCGTGTCGATGCAAGGGAGATTACGGATCTTCCTCAGGGAGATGCTAATTGGACAATGGTGCTGTCTGTTAAATACTTGGCCGTTGGCCATTTTCTTGTAGTTCAAAACCTGTATAATGTCCGTCGGCCATTTTGTTGTAGAGCAAGGACATCCTAATATCCATAAGCTTAGTCTCTATACTAAATATGCCTAACTGATGACTATTTCACTCAAATGCTCACCACTTCCTGCTGTACAGCAGTAACAAGAAGCGCTTAATGCAGCCAGCTCATTGCATTTGGATTGGGAAGTTGGGCCACAGCACCATTTGGAAACAGAAGGGCTGTGATCTCTTCCTGGAATTTAAGGAAGGATCCAGTTCATCCTGAAGCTTTGTATAGCACATAAGCATTCAGCAGAGCCATTTATAATAAATATACAGACACTTTTTTATACCAGCATCTGGCCTTATGGGCAATTGGTCGTTGAGGTCCACCCCTCCCATGTTAAGGTTGTATTCGTGGACATAGAGAGGTTTCTCCACAACACCAGTCGCCGTTTGAATTTGGACCATTGTGTCTGCGTGAAGGGAGGACAGAACGAAAACATTCTTATTATCCCTCCACTTCACAGCGATCAAATTATTACATCTCAAGCAGGCTCTCTCCCCCAGGCTAAGACGGGAATCTGGGAAATGGTAGAGCCTACCAACTCGCGCAAATGGAAATCGATAAAATGTTAATGAGATTGATTAATCAAATAATTCGAGGAGCAGCACGTTATATCAAAATCAAAGAGAATATAATAATTAATGAATTCATTACAAACCGCGCTCCTTTTAAAGTGTAAATGCAGAATCATACTCTATTGTGAAACAAGACCATAAAAATACCAGTGATAATAACTAACAACTGAGTGAAAACAATGTACATAAATGGTGAACCAAAACAAGTGAAAACAACAATTAAAACGCAAAATTGGATTCCAGAAAATATCCAAAAATATAAATCCAAAAATCATATGTGTTCAGGAAATGTTCAAATAATAATGAAAACTTCTGGATAACTCAAAAACTTCTGGGTGAGTCTTCCTTGGGTTCAGCAAAGCATCAGATAACGGTATTCTGCCACCATCACCAGCCACACAGCCTACTCACCAGATTGAAGTGACTCCCATGAGAGGAGTCAAAGACGCTTAAAGAACTACCAAAGAGGCTTCTCGCTGTCACGGCTTTGTTGAGGCGCTGGAACTCAGGTGCTGGAACTCAGGTGCCTGTAGGTAACACTGTAGCTGCATGCAAACGAACTTCCCAAATAGAGATGGATCAATGGAACCATAAGTGCCATGAATGGGGAGACCCCCAAAGAAACAACGTAGAGGCACAAGGGGAGGAAGGAAGAACAAAAAGAAAGAGAGTAGTCGGCCAAGGAATTTTTAATTTGAGTGATGATGAGCCCTTCACTCTTAATGAACTCAAAGTACTTGAACTAGGCCTTAAATATGCCCCGGACAAAGGACTAAATAAATTTGAGGTGTTGATTGATACTGAGAAATTTGTGCGTAAACTTAACATCAAAAAACATTTTGCAGAGAAACGAGTTCTTAATACCCAGCTTACAGAATCAGAATACCAACATAGCGGATTGAGAAATCAATCAGTTTTTAACCCTAAAAAGTCATCGAATTATTTTCTTGAGACGTTTAAAAGTATGGTTGAGCAAGACATTAGACTCATTAAAACTAAAAGAGGGAAAAAGAAGGGTAATATACAAAAAGGTATAGAGGCACTTGAGAAAAAGAAAAATATCACCATCCGGCAAGCGGATAAAGGGGGAGGAATAGTGGTCTTAAACAGAGATGACTATATGAAAGAACTTAATAGGCTGGTAAGTGACACTGTAACATATATGAAAATCAAAGGTGATCCCACAAACAAACTTAACATTTCAGTGAAGGATAGTATACGTAGAGCTAAAGAGATAGGAATCTTTAACAAGAAAGAAGCCAGATATTTAGTCCCTGATGCACCCAGACTCCCCATAATATATCATTTGCCCAAAATACACAAAAATTCCCAATGCCCACCCGGTAGACCTATTATTAGCGGCATAGACTCTATTTTTTCAAGATTAGGTGAATACGTTAATATTTTTTTGCAGCCCATTGTTCAATCGTACCCCTCATATTTGCGAGACAGTAAACATCTTATGAACTTGTTAAAGTATATTCCGGTTCAGGATGACACAATCATCATTACGATTAATGTTGAATCGCTTTATACCAACTTAGTTCAGAAGGATGTTTTGAGAACAACAAGGAGGGCCCTTGATTCTAAGTCCAGCCTCAGGGTTGAACAGAAAGAATTTCTGATCGAGATCTTGGAGCTGGCCATGTCTAATAACTATTTTTGGCATGAGGGGTCTTGTTACAGGCAGATCAAGGGCTATGGCTATGGGAGCCAAGTATGCTCCCAATGTGGCTAACATACTCCTGAGCCTCTGGGAGGACAATAGCATATTTGGAACCCACATTCCCGAGATCTGCCTGTACAAAAGGTACATAGATGATATTGCGATTCTGTGGAACGGCACAGTGGAGGCATTGGAAACGTTCCTCAGTAACATCAATCACAATTGTTATGGACTAAGTTTCACAGGTAACTGGAGGACAAGTGAGATCCGTTTCCTTGACTTAATTCTATATAAGAACAATGGTAAAAGCCAGACAAAAACCCACTTCAAGGGTACTGATAGAAATAGTTACATACCCGTATCATCCCAACTGGCTCAAAGGGATACCCTAGGGGCAACTACTAAGGATCAGACATAATTGTGATTCTATGTCAGATTACATGTCTCAATCTAACTTATTGGTTGACAGATTCAAAGAAAAAGGGTACCGGGAAAAAGACCTTAGGGCCTCTCAATTACTAATTTCACGGATGGATAGGGACCAACTTCTGAAAGATAATACTAAAAAGAAATGTGAACTGGACTATGTTCCTTTTCTTTTGTTTAAACTTTCTTTATTGTTGTCCATCACATCTCGACAAATACAGTTCAGTACAAATACGTTAGTGACAGACTTTTTCTATATCAACATTAGCAGTAATTTGCATATTTGTATTTAACAAAAGTAAATTAAAATAAAATAAAGTAAAAATAAAAAATAAATAAGTAAAGAGAGAGAAGGAAAAAAAAGGGGGGGGGGGGGACGGCATAGAAAGGGGAGAGAAAAAAGGGGGGGGGGATAGTCTCGGGCTGTGTTAAAATTTCTGTTGAGACCTTGAAAACTGATCTCGTGGGTAGTACCAGTATATGCTACATTGAGGTTTACAGGTCCCCGGGGGCGGCGACCAGCAGTAGCCCTCGCCCACCGTAGACCCTCCGACCTGAGCAATAATGATCTTCCGGACCGGGGAGAGGTACGCCGCGGCCCGTCCGAACCGCCACCACCGGGTGCCCCACCGGAGGAGGGGGGCACAAGGCCTCCATCTGTCCTCCCCCGGCGCGCCCCAGGGGCCGCGGGTCCGTCTCCGCCCACACGGCCCCCCCGGCCAGGAAAGCAGCTTTTCCTCAATTTTAACCGGTAAGTTATGTTTAGGTGCCCATACTCTGCGCAATCAACCAACAGTGCTATGAATAATATCACTTGATAGGGTAAGGGAAGTAGGGATAAGAAGAGAAAAGAGTAGAAAAAAGGGTGGAGGAGTGGCAGGGAGAGTGGGCGGGGTAAGGGGGGGTAGATAGGGTCAAACCTTGTTCACTCGTGCTTCTCCAATCATCCACCTCGGACTATCCGCCCCCAGGCAGCCCCTTGGTTCTGGCAAAGGCATCGGAGTCCATGTGCGACCTATATTTCAGTCTTAAGGAGAAACCGTGGTGGGAGCTATTTAGGGTGGGCTCTGTGGCCCAATGTGGGATCCGCCAATTTTAATAGGGAAGTGTCCAGGCTAGAGGGTACATAGGAAGTATCTTGGAAGTGTTCTTGCCATATTGACCATATGGCTGTGTGCTTAACTGTAGTGTTTTTGCCCACTGCCACCCACTCCTCTGCTTCCCTTATTGCATTAACCCTGCATATCCACTCGTCTTTGCTCGGTATCTGCTCTTTCTTCCAGAAGATAGGCAGTAGACGTTTAGCGGCATTGAGCAAATGAGGTAGTGCGCTTTTTTTGTAGCGACTAACTGGTACAGGGGGGACATGCAGGAGGAAATGTTCCGGGGAGAAGGGGATCTCTATTCCGAGGATATCTTTAATCTGGTCCTTAATCATCCGCCAATATGTCGTTATTCGTGGGCACTCCCACCACAAATGTAGGAGGGTGCCTCGGCCTCCGCATCCCCGCCAACATCGATCTGAGCTAGCAGGATAAATCCGCGCCAGATCAGATGGGACTCTGTACCAACGTGTTAATAATTTGTAATTTGTCTCTTGCATCTTAGAGTCCAGCGAGCTGGAGTGTGTGAATTGGTACATACATGCTAGTTGAGATTCGGAGAACCCCTTCCCAAGGTCTTTCTCCCATGCTCTTATATAAGTAGGTTCAGAGGCCGAGGCCGAGGACCCCAGTAATTGATAAAGTTCAGAAATCATGTGTGGGACCGGTTCTTCAAGTATAAACAGTCCCTCAAAAGGCGAGAGTGTTGAGATGTCCCTAATAGAGTTGCCGTGTACTGCAAAAAAGTGGTGCAATTGTCTGTACTTCCAGAAATTTAGGTGTGGGCTACCTGGTCTATTTCCCAGAGACTCAAAGGGCAGAAGCTTCCCACCTCTCAATAGTTTGCCACAGCTGGCGTTCTTGTCATCTACCCAGGCCTCAAAGAAACCTGCGCGTTCCCCCGGTTCAAACCAGAGGAATCCGCCCAATGGGGCCAGCGGGGACACAGGGGGGGCTAAGTTCAACCTTCTGTTTACTCTGTCCCATGTGTCAAGCGTAGATATCGTCAATGGGGACGTAGAGTCTGATAATCCCCTGTGTTCCCGTGAGAGCCACAGGGCGTAGGACAAGTTTCTGCCCGCCATATATTTTTCCATGGTCACCCATAGTTTGGAGTGTCCATGGAAGTGCCAATTTAGAGTTCTCTGTAGGGCAATAGTCTGGTAGTATTGCTGTAAGTCCGGGACTCCCAACCCTCCGTATCTTTTCGAACGTCTCAGCACCTTCATAGCAATTCGTGGCTTCTTTGAATTCCAAATGAAGGTGGTGATCAAGTTGGATAATTGTTTAAAAAAGGTTTTGGGCAAGCGTATGGGAAGCATCTGCATATAAAACAGAATTCTGGGGAGTACGTTCATTTTTATTATATTTGTCCTGCCTATCCATGTGAAAGCTGTCTTCGTCCAATGTGTTAAGTCTTGTTTAATTTCTGTCAAAAGTCTAGGGAAGTTTGTGGTATATAGAGTGTCAAAGCTGTCCGTCAGTTGTATGCCTAGGTAGCGTAGAGAAGATTTAGTCCACGTGAAAGGGAATGTTGCTTTTAAGCTGTTTGTCATGGAGGAAGACAGATTGACAGGTAGAATTTCTGATTTATTATAGTTGATTTTAAAATTAGAAAGTGTACCAAAGTTTTTGAGTTCCCGCATCAGGACCGGCAACGAGACCAGAGGATTGGTTAGGTGAAACAGTACATCATCTGCGTAGGCTGAGAGTTTGTGCTCCACAGCACCCACCGTCAGCCCTGTGATATCTGCGTTTGCTCTCACTCTACGAAGCAGTGGTTCTAAGGCCAGGGCGAAGAGGAGGGGGGAGAGTGGGCACCCCTGTCTCGTGCCGTTCCCAATCGGGAACTTGGATGAGAGGATCCCATTAACCCTAACCTGTGCACTAGGTTCAGAGTAAAGGGCCAGTATCCAAGCTAGCATATTTGGGCCCAGCCCCATTGAGGTTAAGACCTCTCTGAGATATGACCAATCTATGCGATCGAACGCCTTCTCGGCGTCGGTGGAGAGTATTAGGTAAGGGGGGGGTACCTCTTTAGTTTTAGCCCAATGTATAAGTTGAATCGCACGGATTGAGTTGTCTCGAGCTTCGCGTCCTACAATAAAACCCGTCTGGTCTAAGTGAACTATGAGGGGGATAAGGTGTTTCAGTCGGTTTGCAAGGATTTTCGCTAGGATTTTTACGTCCGTATTTAGTAAGGAAATGGGGCGGTAACTCTGTGGGACAGTTGGGTCTTTACCCTCCTTCGGTATAACCGAGATGTGTGCTAAGAGAGCTTCAGATGGGATTTTGCATCCCTTTACTAGGGAATTGAAGTATTTACACATGTGGTTCGTGAGGAGCGGGGAGAATTTGGCATAATATGCTATAGTAAATCCGTCAGGACCTGGGCTTTTCCCATTGGGTAAAGATTTGATGGTGGACTCAAGTTCCGTGGTAGTGATAGGGGATTCTAAGTCAGCTAGTTGGTCTTCAGTCAGGGAGGGCAGTCCATTGGTGGATAAGTAGTCTCGAATTTTGGTCAGTCTGTTTTCTTTAGCTTCATGGGTAGTTTTCGCATCTAGGTTGTAGAGTTCGGCGTAATAGTCGCGGAACCCTTCTGCTATCTTGGAGGAATGGAATGTCATATCTCCCGTAGGGGTTCGAAGTTTGTGTACTTGCATTTGGGCCCGTTTTGTCCGAAGCGCTCTTGCGAGCATGCGTCCGCACTTGTTACCATGCTCGTAGTATCGGTGGGATAAGTGTCGCAATTGTTTACACGCCTGTCGTTCTAACAACCGTGAGAATATGTCTCTGAGTTCCATTAGTTCTCGTAGGTCATCTGAGGAACCTCCCGCCTTGTGTTTAAGTTCCGCCTGCTGAAGTGCCTTTAGAACTCTATTATAGTCAGTTTGCCTTTCTTTCTTTAGTCTTGACCCCTGTGCAATAAGTTCGCCTCGTACAACGGCCTTATGACATTCCCATATTGTGCCCTCGCTCAAATCTCCTTGATTATTTTCTCGGAAGTAATTTTTTATCGTGTCTGAGACCTGGGCTTCCACTACAGGGTCATCTAATAAGTATTCATTAAGGCGCCAGTTCCAGGTTTTCCGGGAGCCTGTTGGAATGATAAAAGAGGCCTGGACCGGGGCATGGTCTGAAATGGTTATGTTTCCTATGGAAGAGCTTTGAAGGAGCTCCAAGGTCGGGCGGTCAAAATAGACCAAGTCTATACGTGTGTAAACGTTATGTACCGCTGAATAATAACTGTAATCCCTCTCTGTGGGGTGAAGGGCCCTCCAGCAGTCAACTAGGCCCATCATCTGAAGGGATTTTCGAAAGTGCCGAAGGAATGCGTGTGAGTGGGAGGGCTTGCTGTGTGAAGTGTCCAGGGATGGGTCTGGGCTCACATTAAAGTCGCCTCCTAAAACTAGAGACCCCTCTCTGAACTCCTCTAGTTTCTCTATGATTGAATCAAGGAAGGTCAGTTGATTCGAATTGGGGGAATAGATATTGGCGAGGGTGTATTTAGTACCCGCTATGGTCCCTTTCAGAAAGACATATCGTCCCAGGGGGTCAATCCTGGTGTCTGAATATTGGAAGGGGCAGTTTTTGTGGATAGCTATGGAGGTGCCTCTGGACTTGTTGACTGGGGAAGTACTATGGTACCACTGACTGTAGATATGTGTCGGTAGTTTTGGTATGGCATGGTGTGTGAAGTGTGTTTCCTGTAGGAAAACTATTTGAGCCCTGGACTTTTTTAATTCCCACCACAGCTTACTCCACTTACAGGGTGAGCAGAGACCACAGACATTATAAGAGATTACCTTAACCGTTGTCTATGTTCCTTTTCTGACCAGTTTCAATAGGGACTACAAAAGTGTTGAAAAGATTTTTCTAAAACACTGGCCAGTTCTGCTGGGAGACAGGACTTTGTCCAGCTTCCTACCAGAACGCCCTAGGTTTATCGGCGTGCACCAAATTTATGGAATAAACTAGCCCCGAATGTATTAAACCCCCCCCCCCCCAGGAGAGCTCCTACTTTCTTAGATGTCAAAGGGTTTTTTTTATTGTAGGAAGTGTAAAGCCTGCAAATTAACGAGAAATAATACGAGGAAAGTAGAACACTTCACTTCCTTCAGTACGGGTAAAGACTATAAAATAGACAAATTCATCACCTGCAAATCCACCTTTGGTACGTACCTTATTATTTTCCCATGCGGGTTACAGTACGTTGGACGTACCAAAAGAAACCTCTGCACACGTATCAATGAACACCTCACAAATATAAAAAAAAAAAAACAGTCTCTCTAACCATTTCAGAATCCACCACCAACAGGATCCTAGCTTGGCCAGATTCTTTGGGATCGACAAACTGGATGCTGATTGGAGGGGAGGAAATATGGTTCAGAGAATATAAAAAATGTAACGGAATGGATCTATCGATTGAATACACTTACTCCGGCAGGTATTAATGTCGACATTGATCTAAATTGCTATCTGTCAAATTAAAGATTTCTATCTTTATAAATTGTGAAAGGGCAATCCATCTTTTTGCATTTCTATATTTAACATTTTTATTATATATTTTTGTTAATAATTTTTTATTTAATCTATTTAAAATTAATTTTTCCACATTAAATCATATTTTTAATTTTTTTTAATTCCCAATATTTATTTTATTTATCAATGACACTTATTTAGTTGTGCAATCTGGCATCTATCCACAAGATGGCAGTTTGGATGTTGTAATTATTTCACAATTGTACTCTGCTTGCTGGCCACAAGATGGCAGTATTCCTTTTAATTCCTTTTAATTCATTGTTCAATTTTGGTTAATCCTTCTGTGAGGCGGGATGCGACCGGATTGGATGCCTTTGATTGACATGTGTATTTAAGGAGGCAGCGTGCCCGTTCGTATGATCCCTTATGACATCAGAACGCACTGACGAAACCGGTCGGATGTAACGAACGTGACACGCCAGTTCCGCTCGCAACGCAGTTTGCTTGTTTGTCTGTCCACACGAACCCTCATGTGGGTGATGCGGTTTTTAAACTTGTTTTTAGCCTAATAATAATATTTTTTGGCATACTTCACCATGGGAGTTTTCCATTTAATTTCTCCACATTCATGGCACTTATGGTCCAATTGATCCATCTCTATTTGGGAAGTTCGTTTGTATGCAGCTACAGTGTTACCTACAGGCACCTGAGTTCCAGCACCCGAGTTCCAGCGCCTCAACAAAGCCGTGACAGCGAGAAGCCTCTTTGGTAGTTCTTTAAGCGTGTTTGACTCTTGTCATGGGAGTCACTTCAATCTGGTGAGTAGGCTGTGTGGCTGGTGATGGTGGCGGAATACTGTTATCTGATGCTTTGCTGAACCCAAGGAAGACTCACCCAGAAGTTTTTGAGTTATCCAGAAGTTTTCATTATTATTTGAACATTTCCTGAACACATGATTTTTGGATTTATATTTTTGGATATTTTCTGGAATCCAATTTTGCATTTTAATTGTTGTTTTCACTTGTTTTGGTTCACCATTTATGTACATTGTTTTCACTCAGTTAGTTATTATCACTGGTATTTTTATGGTCTTGTTTCACAATAGAGTATGATTCTGCATCTTTAAAAGGAGCACGGTTTGTAATTAATTTGTTAATTATTATATTTTCTAAGACGGGAATCTACAAGCCGCTGGGGTAAGCCCCGGCAATTAGATCGCACAGTGTCACATGCGCCAATTCCATGATCAAACAAGTTACTAAAAAGTGTCGCGCTTGTGTAATTGTCCACGTACCAGTGGTAGCCCTTTTCGAATAAGGGTGACACCAAGTCTCACACAATATTACCAGTGCTCCCTATGTAGTCTGGACAGTTCTCTGGCTCTATGTAGCTATCTCTTCTCTCATAAACCATAAAACTATATGTATAGCCTGTTGCCCTGTCACAGAGCTTATACATCTTGACCCCATATCTGGCACGCTTGCTGAGAAGTTACTGTTTGAATAACAAGCGGCCAGAAAACTTAATCAGGGACTCATCAATGCAGACAACTTGATCGGGAGTAAACAAAGCTGCAAACTGCTGGTTGAAGTGGTTACGAGGGGCTGAATTTTGTAGAGCCCATCATATTCAGGGTCACCCACCGAGGACGACAGAGTGAATTGTTATTGAAATGCATGAACCGCAAGATCTGCTCGTATCGTGTCCTGGTCATGGAGGCAGAGAATACGGGCATATGGTGAATTGGGGACCAATATGACCGCAACTCACTTTTTTTTAGTTAGGCCCAGGAAGGTCTTAAATTCGGAGACCGTAATAGGTCACCAATCTCTGGCAAGGGTCAACTGGGGATTAGCGGCGATGAATTGCCCAGCATACAAATTGCTTTGGTCTGCAATAGATCTATAGAGATCTTCCGTTAAAAAACAGTGAATAAAAATCAAGTGAAGTAAAATCAACTGTTTCCTCCTGAATTCCGAGTTGGCCAGTGAATGGGGGAAGTACGGGTTCTGCAGAAGTGTGGGCTCCCAATTTGGATTGGCAAATGCAGCAGGAAGGGCACCATGGGCTCGATGGGCCTGTCTTTGTCTTCTTGGTGGCTGCAGGACACTAGTTGTTCTAGCCACCTCACCAGCTTGAACTGCACTTATGGGACTTGCCACGTCACCAAGTGTTACTGCAGTGCTGGATGTATGACCAGGATGTACTAGGCCGCTGGTGCTTGCCAGTTCACCAGAAGGATGAGCGGCACTAGTACTGGCTCTCTGCTCCATACAAGAGCCCTGCAGTTATTGCACCTCAACAACAGCAGAAGAACGGGGTCGGGTACGCCTGATCTTGGCAGGGACCACTACTCCGTTAAAGCTATCTGTCAGGGTGCCGCTGCTGTCTACTGGTTCGTATTCTGAGCCTGAATCTGACAGAAGGGTGCGTTCCTCTTCACTCTCATCTGTCATGCTCAAACGTGTAGGCCTCTTCACTAGTGTACCTTCAATTTGACATTTTGGCCTCTAAATTTACTGGTACAACTAGTGAGGCTCACAGGAAAAAAGAGCATCTTACTGTCAGCAACTGCTTCAAACGCTACAAAAAAAACTGTTAGCGTTCGCAGGGATCAGGCCTGACTCTGCGAATGCTGCAGTTATGTGTTTAGTGTTTTGTAAGTGACAGTGATCGATTGATTCTGCACTTGGGTGGGCTGGGCTGGGCTGGGCGGAGGGGCTAAACGCAGGTGCTAGCAGGTATCTGGGGTGATCCTGTTAACGCTGCATTTTTGGGAACCCTAAACTATTGGGGACGCTAATATAGTTCTGATCAGATCAAAGATATCGATCCGTTCAGATGCTATACTACTAAGGGAGGTGTATGGTGCGTGCGTGGGTGTTAGAGCTACTAGCACTAATCTGACGTTGCCTGGGGTGACGCAGACCCTAACGGACGCTAAAACTGCTGGGTGATCAGGGGGTTAAACCTTTTATTAGGTAATGTACGGCGGGTGCCTATCCAGCGTCACCCGTGACATTAATATGGTGATCACTGGTGACGGGGTGATCAAGGGGTTAAACCTTTATTAGGGGGGTTTAGGGGGGGTCCCTAGACCTATCTGAGCCTACTACTAAATACCCTAACATTGATTAGTGTCACAAATGACCCCAGTACAGTGTTCAAAGAAAAATATGAACACTGCACTGGGTGACAGGGAGTGAAGGGGTTAACTGGGGGGGGGCAATCGGGGGGTTGAAATGTGTGCCTACGTGTACTGTGTCAGTGTAGTGTTCATGCAAATCCTGTTTGGATGTCCTCTCTCCTCTCTCTGGAATGTAAAATAATTACAGAGAGGGAGATGACATCACTTCCCCTGCCTGTGTTTACACTTACAGAAATCATTGGCCTGGGCCTGGAGACTGATTGGTTCTGAAACTAATCCAATCGTTGCGGCCGCCGTAAGATAGCGTCGTTTCGCCCACCCGTGCCATTCTGCCGCAGTGAAACTGCGGTGGATGGTCGGGAACCGGTTAAAATCCTGCAGTACATTCAAGAAATGACAAGCCTTAGTTGATTGTGCATTTCCATATGATTAATCAATATCAGGATAGTTGAAGTACTCCAGTTTACATGCGTTTTATGTGCGTTCCTAATGAACTCCTATATAACATCCTTTTTCATGAAAGTGCATGAAACAGACAGGTGTAAACCTGAGCACCTAGAGGTCTACACAAACTCGTGCATTATGTGCTCACACAGGTTGCAACAAAGCTTATCTATTCATTTCGAATGCCAACATAACATGCGTGTGCACCATTAAAAAACATATCTGACCCTCAGTGCAGCTTAGTGAATGCAGTATAAAACACGCGTTGCTTTGCAGTGCATTAGGAAAAAAAAGTCAGGCGCCAGTGTCACTAATCTACTGTACTGATCATATGTTTCTGCTGTGTCAATATGGTACTGATTGCATTGCTAAAACATGCTTTTGATTGTGTCAGTACTGTACTGATTGTGTCTCTGTGGACATGTTTCGGCTGTGTAAATACAGTTCTGATTGTGTGTCTCTGCCAGCATGTTTTTGGCTTTCAGTATGGTACTGATTGTACCTCTGTGGACATATTTTGGGGTGTATCAGTATGGCAGTATGGTACTAAATGCGTCTTTGAGGACATGTTTGTGGAGGTATCAGTATGATACTTATTCTATCCCTGGGGACATATTTCTGGTGTGTCAGCACAGTACTTATTCTGTCTCTAGGCTTGTGTTTGTAATGGAACCGATTGTGTTTCTGTGAAAGTATTTCGTTTTGCCAGTATAGTAATTGTTATCTCTGCAAGCATGTTACTGGTTTACACTTTGTGTATTGGGAAGCGCAAGGCAGCTGATTTAGTGAAGGAAAAAGTATAATTATAGCTCTGCTTACAGTTGAAATGAGAATCAATCAACTGGGAACCAATGACCTATTCTTTAGTGGTTGCCTCCTCCGAAGCAGCAGGTGTCCAGAGTTCTGTTATATCTGCATCCATCTCCTCCTCATCTGGCTCCAAGGTATGTGTGATTTGCAGATTGTGCAGCAAGGCACAGAATATGAAAATCTCTGTTGGTGAATAAGGCATTTATCTCCCCATCAAATATAGGTAATGAAGCTGAAACTTCAGGACACAAACGGAACTGGGACTTCAGGACCCTGAAAAATTGCTCTATGATTGACCTTGTCTTCTGGTGCTTCAAGCAGAATTAAAGCTCCACACCACTGTTCAGTAGTTTAGATACAATTTTATTCCATTAAGGGTCAAGGACAATAAAAGGAGTAGTCAAAACAGGGGGACAAAAAAATACCCCCTTCATTAGGGCTTGCAATAGGCAACAATATATCAAGATTGAATAGTGACTTGACATTGAATAGTATTTTATCCAGTGTGATAATATTCACAGATCTTGTCATCCTGGTGTGGCTCTTCAGTTCTTTGTGTGTTGTGGAGTTTATAACAAGCGTTCTTAGCCAAGTTTGTAGGTCATATTCAGCATATACTGGATCATATTCACATTAACATTGACAATGTCCACATCACATTGTATAGTGCTTATATGCATAATATTTGAGAGGCTCATAGACAAACATGAGGAGGTTGTAGACTTGAAGTTATGAAAATATGTTAGAATTTTGCAACAAAGCTAATTCAGAAAGCAAGTTCGACCTCTTGCTAAAGCCACATTTTATGTCATCCCAACAAAAGGAATGTCATCCAATTGACAAACAATATAAGATGTTAAGGTACAGAGGTAGGATTCCCCTGGTACATTACCATCCAGAAATATGGCTCAATCTATCACAAAACATTTTCACCCGCATTATAATTTGTGGATCAACTTGAAAATGGCCTTCTACCATCCAGTTTTTTTTTTTTTTGCAGACCAGTAATATGCAGTGTGGTTGACACTTCTATGGGGTTGAAAAAAGACTTCAACACTGTAAAATGCCATTAAATCCCGCTGCTGTAAGAACCACTTACAGCATTCCATATGTCTGTCTGTGTCATCAACATGCAGTTCCTGAACCAGCCACACTTTGTAGGGATGGAAATGATGATTACTAATAATTTGATGCCTATAGAGCCAGACCTTTTTTTAATAGAAAAAACTGTGAGTATGTAGAGCCCTATCAAGATAACATGGAGTTGATCATTAGCGGCAAAGTGAAAGCCAATCTATTAAATGCCTTTTTTAGCTCTGTGTGTACAAAGGAAAACTGTATTGGTCAGTTAAACGAAAGAGAATGGTGGGGGCATGATCTGGCTATGGCTGCGTGAAGAAGCACGCTTTGCAAGAAGTTAATTGAGTAATTAACTTCCCAACAGAGGTAGAGATTCTTCTTTCAATGCACCCATCTTGTTCATTTGCTGGAGAGTATAGATGTCACATATGTTTTGTATTTCTTTTTGGCATGGAATAACACAAGAAAGCCCTATTTTGGGTCTTTGAAGTTCCCTCTTTTAACTGAAGGTGATTAGTTTCTGGGTGGCTGATGGATGTGCTGAGTATTATGCCGCGTACGCACGAGCGGACTTTACGGCAGACTTTGCCCGGCGGACTTTTCGACGGACTTTACGACGGACTTTCTGAATGAACGGACTTGCCTACACACAATCAACCAAAGTCCGTCGAATTCGTACGTGATGACGTACGACCGGACTAAAATAAGGAAGTTCATAGCCAGTAGCCAATAGCTGCCCTAGCGTGGCTTTTTGTCCATCGAACTAGCATACAGACGAGCGGACTTTTCGACCGGACTCGAGTCCGTCAGATAGATTTGAAACATGTTTCAAATCTAATGCCGCGTACACACGGTCGGACTTTCCGGCATACTTGGTCCGGCGGACCAGAGTGTGCCGGACAATCCGCCCATGTGTGAGCGGCGGACTTTTCCGGCGGACTTCTTCCCAAAAGCCCGCCGGACCTAGATTTGAAACAAGTTTTAAATCTTTCCGTAGGACTCAGTTTCGGGCGGAAAGTCCGCTCGTGTGTGTGCTGGTCCGACGGAAAGCCCGCTCGTGTGTAGGCTGGTCCGACGGACCAGATACGACGCGAGGGCAGGGTATTGCATCTCGCGCTCTCTGCAATAGGAAAAACACATTTTCCTATTGCGGTGAGCGCGGTGCATGCCAGGCCCTTAGGTCTGGTATGGATTATAAAGGGAACCCCCTACGCCGAAAAAACGGCGTGGGGTCCCCCCTAAAATCCATACCAGACCCCGATCCGAGCACGCAGCCTGGCCGGTCAGGAAAGGGGGTGGGGACGAGCGAGCGCCCCCCCCTCCTGAACCGTACCAGGCCGCATGCCCTCAACATGGGGGGTGGGTGCTTTGGGGGAGGGGGGCGCCCTGCGGGGCCCCCCCACCCCAAAGCACCTTGTCCCCATGTTGATGAGGACAAGGGCCTCTTCCCGACAACCCTGGCCGTTGGTTGTCGGGGTCTGCGGGCGGGGGCTTATCGGAATCTGGGAGCCCCCTTTAATAAGGGGGCCCCCAGATCCCGGCCCCCCACCCTATGTGAATGAGTATGGGGTACATGGTACCCCTACCCATTCACCTAGGGAAAAAGTGTAAGTAATAAAACACACTACACAGGTTTTTAAAATATTTTATTAAACAGCTCGGGGGGGGGGATCTTCCTCCGGCTTCGGGGGTCTTCTTCCAGCTTCGGGGGTCCCTCCACTTCATCTTCTCCCGGCGTCCGGTTGGTTCTTCTCCGCTCTCTTCTCCCGGTGTTCCTGTTCTTCGGCCGGCTCCTCTGCTGTCTTCAAGTAGCTCTCTTGCCAGCAGAGGTCCGGACTTCTGGGCTTCTGGGCTTCTCTTCCCCAGATGTTGACACGACGCTCTCTCCTGCTGGACTGCTCTCCGAGGGCTGCGTTGTGACTTATATAGGTGGAGACCCCGCCCCCTTTTGATGTCACAATCCCTGGGCATGCTGGGACTGTGACGTTTTAGGGGGCGTGGTCACTGGGTGATGTTGACCACGCCCCCTAAAACGTCACAGTCCCAGCATGCCCAGGGACTGTGACATCAAAAGGGGGCGGGGTCTCCGCCTATATAAGTCACAACGCAGCCCTCGGAGAGCAGTCCAGCAGGAGAGAGCGTCGTGTCAACATCTGGGGAAGAGAAGCCCAGAAGCCCAGAAGTCCGGACCTCTGCTGGCAAGAGAGCTACTTGAAGACAGCAGAGGAGCCGGCCGAAGAACAGGAACACCGGGAGAAGAGAGCGGAGAAGAACCAACCGGACGCCGGGAGAAGATGAAGCGGAGGGACCCCCGAAGCCGGAAGAAGACCCCCGAAGCCGGAGGAAGATCCCCCCCCGAGCTGTTTAATAAAATATTTTAAAAACCTGTGTAGTGTGTTTTATTACTTACACTTTTTCCCTAGGTGAATGGGTAGGGGTACCATGTACCCCATACTCATTCACATAGGGTGGGGGGCCGGGATCTGGGGGCCCCCTTTTTAAAGGGGGCTCCCAGATTCCGATAAGCCCCCGCCCGCAGACCCCGACAACCAACGGCCAGGGTTGTCGGGAAGAGGCCCTTGTCCTCATCAACATGGGGACAAGGTGCTTTGGGGTGGGGGGCCCCGCAGGGCGCCCCCCTCCCCCAAAGCACCCACCCCCCATGTTGAGGGCATGCGGCCTGGTACGGTTCAGGAGGGGGGGGGCGCTCGCTCGTCCCCACCCCCTTTCCTGACCGGCCAGGCTGCGTGCTCGGATCGGGGTCTGGTATGGATTTTAGGGGGGACCCCACGCCGTTTTTTCGGCGTAGGGGGTTCCCTTTATAATCCATACCAGACCTAAGGGCCTGGTATGCCCCGCGACGGGGCTCGCAAGGTGTCAATCTCGCCCATAAAAGCGGCAAGATTGACATCCTTTTCTAGTCCCGTCGCACCTGAGTCACGTTCAAAATGAACGGACTTGTCCGTGTGTGGGCAAGTCCGTTCATTCTGAAAGTCCGCCGGAACTCCGGCGAAAGTCCGTCGGAAAGACGGGCGGACTTAGCCCGCCGGAAAGTCCGGGTGTGTGTGGGCAAGTCCGCCCGTTTTAAAGTCCGGCGCACCTGGCGGACAAAGTCCGTCGGAAAGTGTGCCGGACCAAGTAGGATAGAAAGTCCGACCGTGTGTACGCGGCATAAGTCCATCCAACTTTTGAGAAAACAAAGTCCGCTGGAGCCCCACACAAGATCGAATTGTCCGACGAAATCCCGTCCACCGGGCAAAGTCTGCCGTAAAGTCCGCTCGTGTGTACGCGGCATTAGAGTACTTTTTAACCACTTCAGCCCCGGAAGGATTTGCCCCCTTAATGACCGGGCCATTTTTTGCGATACAGTCGTGCGACACTGTACCCAAACAAAATTGACATCTTTTTTTTAATCACAAATAGAGCTTTCTTTTGGTGGTATTTGATCACCTCTGCGGTTTTTATTTTTTGCGCTATAAACAAAACAATTTTGAAGAAAAAACAATTTTTTACTTTTTGCTATAATAAATATCCCCAAAAATGTTTTTAAAAAACAAATTTCTTCATCAGTTGAGGCCAATATGTATTCTTCTACATATTTTTGGTTAAAAAAAACAAAAAAAAACGAATATTGATTGGTTTGTGCAAAAGTTAAAGCGTCTACAAAATAGGGAATAGATTTATGGCATTTTTATTTTTGTTTTTTACTAGTAATGGCGGCGAACTGCAATTTTTGCTGGGACTGCGACATTGCGGTGGACAGATTGGACACTTTTGACACTTTTTTGGGACCATTGACATTCATACAGTGATAGGGTGTGTTTCTGGGAGGGAATGTGACTGACTAGAGGAGGAGCCAGATCGTTGTTCCTACTTAGTAGGAACAGACGATCTGTTTCTCGTCCCCTGTCAGAACAGGGATTTGTGTGTTCACACACACAAAACCCCATTCTGGCTCTTATGCCTGCGATCGCGGGTGGCCGGCGGTGATCGTGCCCACCGGCCACGCACATCAGGTCCCCCGCTGTGCAGTGGGCGCACGCCTGCTATGGCTCTTAAAGAAGCCGCTGTACATATATACAGCGATTTGCACAAGAGGGCCATCCTGCTGCCGTATATGTACTGCCAGGAAATGGTTAAAGATTATCAGAGAGAGAGTCTACTAGAACTTGAGTCACCTGAGGTCCTACGAATTCTGCTTCACGGTGGAGGCGACACTAGGTGTGATTACTACATTGGTGGGGGACCCCCCTGGATACGTTTTTTTTATCACTCTTCACAAGATTCACTTTGGACTAATTTATAAGTGTGATTTTTTATTCTCATTTATTATATATTTTTTTGAAGCTTGGCTTTTGTTAGATCACTTTTGTTCTTTAATATTGAGCACTGCAACTTTTGGTGTAATTTTATTTAGTGCCTTTGTATGTCTGCACTTGTTGCATGCGGCCAACTTCACCATTAAGCACTGACAGAACATTTTTCTATTACCTGAATACTGTCATGGACCTTACACACAAGAAAATTCATACATATCACGCTGAAATACAGGAAACCCTCCAAACAAGAAACAGGCACCCAGGGATTCTTGATCATTTTCTCAGGCCTTAACCCAGACTAACACCAACTGCAGCCTTGATTCCAGTCCCAAACTTGGGTTCCGAGACAGTTTTTAACACAACTTCCTCTAGCTAGAAGGACCTACCTTCTATGCTGGTCACAGGCTGACACCTGAAACCTGGACAACCTGCGGACCTAGGTAGCAGACAATACAGTGCCAACCATGGATCCCTTTCCCAGTCTTTGGCTCCGGACTGGTGAGATAACACACCAGATGCTACCGTATCTCCTACCCTATTGGCTCCAAACATCACTTGTATACTTCAGTCTCTCTCCACACAGGGATGATCATGAGTGCCAAATACAATCTACCCTCAAGGAAGAACTGGCTGATATCTGCCAAGACCTCTAGTCCCACTCAAAGAAGGTTTCTACGCACACACCTCTGATCACTCCACCTTAGATCAACCAGTCATGGCCTTGAAACAGTGCCACGTGGTGGGACAACATGTTTCAGCTCCATATTGACAACCTTGATAACCACAGCCGCCACAACAATGTTGAATTATGTGGCATACCAGAAGCAACCTCAGGAACAGAGCTCAGTAGGCATCCTCATTATCCTCCTGGACAAACCCCCCTCATCTGCCCTAGAACTGGACAGAGTGCATAGACTGACCGACAACAGACCCTAATGGTCTGCCCAGGATGCAGGTCTTTTTCCACAGGATCAAGAAGAAAATCATGCACCAGACTTAGCACAAGGGCTGACTCAATGTTCTACAATCTCCACAGTTCATCTGTTCTGATACAGGGCAGTGCTTCCATATGTTGTGACCGATTTGTGATCTCTACTCTTCGGCTGTTGGGAACTCTATCTGCTGAGGTCCTATGACTGCATTGATAACAGCCTGGCATACAGTATTCTTCCATTAACACCTTGGATGACTGAGTTGTTCAGTTGGAGAAGTCAGCAACTGTTTTTTTTTTCTTTTTGTACTGTGTATTCAGCTTGAGTTGTTGGTTAGTGCCTCAGACTCTGTTTATACCCTGCTGCAGAGACTGGCCCTTTATTTTACATTTTGGGGAGTGCCCCCTGTTGCTGGAGGGTGGCAGGATAATTTTTCCTCCCCAAGGGCTTTTGTCCTCAGTTATACTATTATCCAGGAGGGGGCCCATCTAAGGAACCCTGTAATGTAACTGTTTCTCCCATTTGCCAAGGACTCGGTTTCCTAACAGGAAAGTGGCCCCCTCTGCACACAGGATCAGCAGACTGTAATGCTAAGATAGTAATGATGATGAGAGTTGACTTCAGCTTGGTTCTCCACCCATATAAGAACCCCCTCACCTCCAGTTAATTTTGCTTATGTAGGGCTTAATCATAGAGGCCATTAGAGCAATACTGTTGTTATTTTAGCCCACACTCACTTTAGTAAGTTACAATCTTAGTCCATCGCTGTGGATTTAATTGCAGAAGCATGTTCATGCAGTCTATGTGCACCTTGAGACACCTGTTAGTGTTATTTATACCTCCCGCCTAGGTTGCAGACCTGCTGCAACTCTTTGCTGCGCAGCCTTACAGACCCACTAGTGGATAACTAGCACTTTTTAGTTAGATCTCTATTCCCTTTATCCACCATCCTATTCTGACTTAGGCGCTATCACATAGTCAGACCATGCACCCATATCTTTTATAAAAGTTATGCCGCGTACACACGAGTGGACTTTCCGGCATACTTGGTCCGGCGGACCAGAGTCTGCCGCACAATCCGATCGTGTGTAGGCTCCGGCGGACATTTTTTTCCCCAAAAGTCTGCCGTACCTAGATTGGAAGCATGTTTCAAATCTTAGTCCTCCGGACTGAGTTCCTGACGGAAAGCCGTTCGTCTCGTTCGTCTGTATACTGGTCCGACAGACCAGATACGAAGCAAGGGCAGGGTATTGCATCTCGCACTCGCTGCAATAGGAAAAACACATTTTCCTATTGTGGCGAGCGCGGGGCATACCAGGCCCTTAAGTCTGGTATGGATTTTAAAGGGAACCCCCTACGCCGAAAAAACAGCGTGGGGTCCCCCCTAGAATCCATACCAGACCCCGATCCGAGCACGCAGCCCGGCCGGTCAGGAAAGGGGGGGGATGAGCGAGCGCCCCCCCCTCCTGAACCGTACCAGGCCGCATGCCCTCAACATGGGGGGTGGGTGCTTTGGGAGTGGGGGGCGCCCTGCGGGGCCCCCCCACCACAAAGCACCTTGTCCCCATGTTGATGAGGACAAGGGCCTCTTCCCGACAACCCTGGCTGTTGGTTGTCGGGGTCTGCGGGCGGGGGGCTTATCGGAATCCGGGAGCCCCCTTTAATAAGAGGGCCCCAAGATCCCGGCCCCCACCCTATGTGAATGAGTATAGGGTACATGGTACCCCTACCCATTTACCTAGGGAAAAAGTGTCAATAATAAAACACACTACACAGGTTTTTAAAGTAATTTATTAGACAGCTCGGGGGGGGTCTTCTTCTGGCTTCGGGGGTCTTCTTCCGACTTCGGGGGTCTTCTTCTGACTTCAGGGGTCCCTCCGGTTCCTCTTCTCCCGGCGTCCGGTTGGTTCTTCTCCGCTCTCTCTGGCCTCTTCTCCCGGTGTTCCAGTTCTTCTGCCGGCTCCTCCGCTATCTTCATGCCGCTCTTTTACCAGCGGAGGCCCGGACTTCTGGCTTCTTGGCTTCTGGGCTTCTTCTCCTCTTCTCTTCTTCCGATGTTGACACGGCGGTCTCTCAGGCTGGAATGCTCTCTGAGCGTTCCGATGTGACTTATATAAGCAGGGACCCCGCCCCCTTATGCCGTCACAGTCCCTGGGCATGCTGGGACTGTGACGTTTTAGAGGGCGTGGTCACCGGGTGATGTTGACCACGCCCCCTAAAACCTCACAGTCCCAGCATGCCCATGGACTGTGACGGCATAAGGGGGCGGGGTCTCCGCCTATATAAGTCACATCGGAGCGCTCAGAGAGCATTCCAGCCTGAGAGACCGTTGTGTCAACATCGGAAGAAGAGAAGAAGCCCAGATGCCAAGAAGCCAGAAGTCCGGGCCTCCGCTGGCAAAAGAGCGGCATGAAGATAGCGAAGGAGCCGGCAGAAGAACTGGAACACTGGAAGAAGCGGCCAGAGAGAGCGGAGAAGAATCAACCTGACGCCGGGAGAAGAGGAACCGGAGGGACCCCCGAAGTCGGAAGAAGACTCCCGAAGCCGGAAGAAGACCCCCCCCCCAGAGCTGTCTAATAAATTACTTTAAAAACCTGTGTAGTGTGTTTTATTATTGATACTTTTTCCCTAGGTAAATGGGTAGGGGTACCATGTACCCCATACTCATTCACATAGGGTGGGGGGGCCAGGATCTGGGGGCCCTCTTATTAAAGGGGGCTCCCGGATTCCGATTAGCCGCCCACAGACCCCGACAACCAACGGCCAGGGTTGTCGGGAAGAGGCCCTTGTCCTCATCAACATGGGGACAAGGTGCTTTGTGGTGGAGGGGGCCCCGCAGGGAGCCCCCTCCCCCAAAGCACCCACCCCCCCATGTTGAGGGCATTCGGCCTGGTACGGTTCAGGAGGGGGGGCGCTCGCTCGTCCCCACCCCCTTTCCTGACCGGCCAGGCTGCGTGCTCGGATCGGGGTCTGGTATGGATTCCAGGGGGGGACCCCACGCCGTTTTTCGGCGTAGGGGGTTCCCTTTTAAATCCATTCCAGACTTAAGGGCCTGGTATGCCCCGCGGCGGGGCTAGCAAGGTGTCAATCTCGCCGATAAAAGCGGCGAGATTCACTTCCTTTTCTAGTCCCGTCGTACCCGAGCCACGTTCAAAAATAACGGACTTGTCCGTGTGTGGGCAAGTCCGTTCATTCTGAAAGTCCGCCGTAACTCCGGCGAAAGTCCGTCGGAAGGACTGGCGGACCTAACCTACCGGAAAGTTGGGTCGTGTGTAGGCAAGTCCGTCCGTTCAGGTAGTCTGCCGGAAAGACCGTCGGACCAAGTCTGCTGGAAAGTCCGCTCGTGTGTACGAGGCATTAGGCTTTTTCCGGATGTGGCAGCCTACTCCCAAAATTCATAGATTTTAGTGGCACTGGCCAGGGAGCTAGATACATATTTATCCACCAACTCAATTGGAGACTGTGATCCCATACTATTATGGGAAGCACACAAGCCTTACATTAAGGGCATCCTCAAGAATGGTGCTAGAGTCAAACAGGAACAGGGGGGGCAAAACACAACATATTCTAGTCTTGGTAGCTGACATCTACTACCTAGAGCTCCAACACATACATACCCTAAATACACTTTCAAAGCTAAAGCCACTCTTACCCGATGTCGCAAGATTTTTTATTTTATTTAAATGATTATGCATATTAAGGTTATCATCTATGTTAACCACTTGACATCCGCGCTATGGCCAAATGACGGCCACAACACGGACCTGAATTCCCGGGAGCGTGATAGCATGAGTAGAAAAAAAGCCGATCACCGGCTCAGATGCGAGGGACAAAGGTCCTGAAGTGGAAGAGGCACATCTGCCTCATGTGTGCTACCTAACAGTGCCACCTAACAGTGGCCACAGTGCCACCTAATAGTGCCCACAAGTGCCACCTATCAATGCCCACAAGTGCCACCTATCAATGCCCACAAGTGCCACCTATCAATGCCCACAAGTGCCATCTATCAATGCCCACCAGTAGTGCCAATCAGTGCCACCTAGCAGCGCTGCCTATCAGTGTAACTGATCAGTCCCCATTATTGCCACCCATCACTGCCACCCATCAGTGCCCATCACTGCTGCCTATCAGTGCCCATCACTGCCGCCTCATCAGCGTACATCAATGAAGGAGAAAAATTACCTGTTTTAAATTTTTTATAACAAAATATAAAAAAAAAAAATTATTTTTTTTTTTTAAATTCAGTCTTTTTACATTTTTTTAACAAAAAATAAAAACCGCAGAGGTGATCAAATACCACCAAAAGAAAGCTCTATTTGTGGGGAAAAAATGATAAAAATTTCATTTGGGTACAGTGTTGTATGACCGCGCAGTTGTCATTCAAAGTGTGTCAGCGCTGAAAGCTGAAAATTGGTCTGGATAGGAGGGTGGTTTAAGTGCCCAGTAAGCAAGTGGTTAAGCATGATGACTGAAGGAATTAGGTATTTAGTGCTGCAGGTGAACTTACGCTTTAAGTTCTGTAGGCTTAGAAATTTTAGTCTGTAATTGTATAGAAAGCTGGCTTAAAGAACGCATTTTTGGGGAGTAGTGATTTACGATTCATAAACTGAAGGTTGTATATACAAATAGTGCGGTGCTAAATTACATAAATGACGGTAGTGTTAAACCATAATATACAGTATCCACTTGCAAATATCCTCAAAGCATTTACATAATGTAAATAAAATATAAAAAAAATAACATACAAAGATTCATTGACAGTGTCCAAAGAAAAAATATAAATGTAAAAAGCAAAAACAGAAATCCCATGAGTCCAAAAGAATCTCCAAATTGCAAGTGCTATGTGCAATGTTGCCTGTTTAGGTCACCATCATAGGCAAAAAAACCCAGCAGAAACATAAATCTTCTAACAATCCCAGGATGAAGCAGCCCCAGTGAACAGACTGGGTCCAGTGCGCCAGTGGGTGAAAACAAAAGAGATCAGCTGCTTACCAAATATCCATGACCATCACTATCTCAGCAAATGGTCAGAAAAGTCCTTGTAGGGTTAATATGGCCAACCCTCCCAGCCACTGGATCACCACTGCTCCAAGCTGACATAAAAACATATACAGTTACAATAACAAAAGGCCAAACTGACTTCACAGTGCATATAGTGCAGGTATGTAGCATTCCTATGGGCTGCTTTGGATCCGTCCCGTTCAACCAATCATTTGCCATGTGCAATGACCTCACTCCTGAAAGCCCCACCTGAAAAGGAAAATAGAGCTGCAGCTTCAGTCTGTCACTGGGCTCAGTGCGAGGACTGATCAGAGATTGATCATAAGGGATCAGGTCATCGCTGCTACTCATTGGTTTTATTTCAGCAGAACAGCCACTCCTGGACGCTGAGAGCCACAAGCCGGATACAGCACTTTGCTTGCCTTTAACTGGCCTTTGGCACGGTTTCTTCTACTGACATCAATGAAGAGGCACTATTTCTACCACTGACACACCAACGATACAGAGCTATTCTTCTTACTGAGACCAAAGATGAGGGAACAGTTCTTTCCACTGCCACCTACAATGGAGCATTATTAATACAGGCATTGGGTCATTTTTTACTTCCACCAACATTGCTCACCAACTTTAGGGCATGTTTTACTTCCACCAACTACCGTGCCTAGTGCATTGCTTCCCACTGACACCAGGGCTTTCTCTACTCCCACTTAACACAGTTTGGTCTGAAGGACAGTAAACTGGCTACATAGCATACAGCACATGCTTTAAGCATGTTTTCCAAGGCTGTCTGGTGTAACTGTGAGAGTGGTGGAATGAACCTGAAAGTGCCTTTCTTATTTTACAGAAGGGGAATGTATCTGAACAGTAAATCCTGTTTGGGAAGATATAAGTGGCTTTAATAACCCGCAACTTTTGGTGATTTTTTTTTACTCTTAAACAAATCTAAAACATTATAGTGGTCCATGAGTTGGTATATGGGTTCTGTCTTACTATTTCAGATACCAAACAAAACTAGAAAGCAACCACTGATTTTTAAGGCATCACCCACAAGAACTTGCGCATATATTTGCCATATAAATATAATACATTTTTGCACTTCACAGCATTTACTTTGTCTTACCACTCCACACTGTCTGCCACAATAATTTTAATAGCAACACCACCATATAATGTCTATTGCATAGTGATTATCTGTGGATTGCTAAACAGGAGGTTCTATATGGTGGTGTCTGCTATTAATTTAAATTGTTGTGGCAGATAATGTGGAGAGGTAAAACAAAGCAAGCATTGTAGAGTATTGTATTGTTGTATTTACATGTTTTTTTATTATTGTGTTTTTCACAATACAGTAATACAACTTTGTTACAGTTACATAGTAGGTGAGGTTGAAAAAAGACACAAGTCCATCAAGTCCAACCTATGTGTGTGATTTTATGTCAGTATTACATTGTATAACCTTGTATGTTGTGGTCATTCAGGTGCTTATCTAATAGTTTTTTGAAACTATCAATGCTCCCCACTGAAACTGCCACCTGTGGAAGGGAATTCCACATCCTTGTTGCTTTTACAGTAAAGAACCCTCTACACAGTTTAAGGTTAAACCTCTTTTCTTCAAATTTTAATGAGTGGCCACGTGTCTTATTAAACTTTCTTCTGCGGGAAAGTTTTATCCCTATTGTGGGGTCAACAGTATGGTATTTGTAGATTGAAATCGTATCCCCTCTCAAGCGTCTCTTCTCCAGAGAAAATAAGTTCAGTCCTCGCAACCTTTCCTCATAACTAACGTCCTCCGGTCCCTTTATTTGTTTTGTTGCCCTTCTCTGTACTTGCTCCATTTCCAGTACGTCCCTTCTGAGGACTGGTGCCCAGAACTGGACAGCATACTCCAGGTGAGGCCAGACCAGAGTCTTGTAGAGTGGGATAATTCTCGTTATATCTCTTGAGTTAATCCCCTTTTTAATGCATGCCAATATTCTGTTTGCTTTGTTAGTAGCAGCTTGGCATTGCATGCCATTGCTGAGCGTATCATCTACTAGAACCCCCAGGTCCTTTCTCATCGTTGATTCCCCCAGAGGTTCTCCCCCCAGTGAGTAGATTGCATTCATATTTTGCCACCCAAATGCATTATTGTACATTTTCCCACATTAAACCTCATTTGCCATGTAGTTGCCCACCCCATTAATTTGTTCAGATCTACTTGCAAGGTTTCCACATGCTGCGGAGAAGTTATTGCCCTGTTTAGCTCAGTATCGTCTGCAAATACAGAGATTAAACTGTTTATACAGTGGATCTAAAAAGTTTACACACCCCTGTTAAAATGTCAGGTTTCTGTGATGTCTAAAAAGGAGACAAAGATAATTGATTTTCAGAACTTTTTCCTCCTTTAATGTGACCTGTAAACTGTACAACTCAATTAAAAAACAAACTGAAATCTTTTAGGGGGAGTAAAACTTAAAAAACTAAAATAATGTGGTTGCATAATTGGGGATGTAGCTGTGTTCAGAATTAACCAATCACATTCAAACTGATGTTAAATAGGAGTCAGTACACCCCTGCCATCATTTAAAGTCCCTCTGATTAACCCAAAACAAAGTTCAGGTGTTCTGGTAGGTTTTTCCTGGCATTTTCTTAGTCGCACCCTACAGCAAAAGCCATGGTCTGCAGAGAACTCCTAAAACATCAGAGGGATCTCATTGTTTTATTTATTTTTAATTTTTATTTATTTCAGGTCCTTATATAGCGCTGTCAATTTACGCAGCGCTTTACATATACTTTGTTAAAAGGTATCAGTCAGGAAAAGGTATACAAAAGAATTTCCAAGGCATTAGATATACCATGGAACACAGTGATGACAGTCATCATCAGTGGAGAAAATATGGCACAACAGTGACATTACCAAGAACTGAACTTCCCTCCAAAATTTATAAAAAGACGAGAAGAAAACTGGTCAGGGAGGCTGCCAAGTGGCTTACAGCAACATTAAAGGAGCTGCAGGAATATCTGGCAAGTACTGGTTGTGTGGTACATGTGACAACAAAATTTTCCGTATATTTCATATGTCTGGGCTATGGGGTAGAGTGGCAAGACGGAAGCCTTTTCTTACCAAGAAAAACATCCAAGCCCAGCTAAATTTTGCAAAAACACATCTGAAGTCTCTCAAAAGCATGTGGGAAAATGTGTTATAGTTTGATGAAACCAAGGTTAAACTTTTTGGCCATAATTCCAAAAGATGTTTGGCTCAAAAAGAACACCGCACATCACCAAAAGAACACCATACCCATAGTGAAGCATGGTGGTGGCAGCATCATGCTTTGGGGCTGTATTTCTTTAGCTTAAAGTGGATGTAAACCCAATTTTTTTTTATCATACTGTAGAGTATAAGATTTGCTATCATTTAAGCCCAGTCTTGCCACACAGAGTTAATCCATCTCTGAGCAATCCCCTTTTATTGTTCAGTGAGACAATTCTTGACAAACTGAGAAAAACTTTGTCAAATACTCCCCCTTGCTGTGAGTGACAGGTGATTTACATCTCGTGCATTAGCCTAAGAGACATGCATTATTTTTTAATTCCCTCCCCCACTCCTTTCTTCAGCAGCCCTGCAAGGATTGGCTGTTCCACACCTCAGCATGATTTGGCAAGCTGAAGTCATGTGGTTACTTTCCTGTCTTTTCACTGGATGTTAGAAATCATAGCAGAAGTTCAGTGTTAGAAATACTCAGAGAAGATGAATATTGACAAGGGGAGTGTAGAGGTGGGCGGGGAGTCTACTGACATCACGACTCCAACCACCGAGCTCCAGACAACAGACCCACCCACAGAATATGCAGTTTTTCAGGTCTAATAACAGACAGAGGGAAGACATTTGACAGGTAGGGATACATGCAGGAGGCATGTATATCCTTATAGATAACGCCTATGGCAGTAGTTTAGAAAGGATGACATTGGGTTTACATCCAGTTTAAGCTGGAACAGGGGCCTTAGTCAAGGTAGAGGAAATTATGAACAGTTCCAAATACCCGTCAATATTGGCACAAAACCTTCTGCTAGAAAGCTGAACATGAAGGGGAACTTCTTCTTTCACCATGACAATGACCCAAAGCATATATCCAAATCAACAAAAGAATGGCTTCACCAGAAGAAGATTAAAGTTTTGGAATGGCCCAGCTAGAGCTCGGACCTGAAGCCGATTGAAAATCTGTGGGGTGGTCTGAAGAGGGCCATGCACAGGAGATGCCCTCGCAATCTGACAGATTGTGAGTGATTTTGCAAAGAAGAGTGGGCAAATATTGCCAAATTAAGATGTGCCATGCTGATAGACTCATACCCAAAAAGACTGAGTGCTGTAATAAAATCAAAAGGTGCTTCAACAAAGTATTAGTTTAAGGGTGTGCATACTTATGAAACCATACTATTTTAGTTTTTAATTTTTACTTCCCTCCACCTAAAAGATTTCAGTTTATTGTTCAACTGAGTTGTATAGTTTATAGGTCACATTAACCACTTAAGGACCGCCCGCCGTCGTTATACGTCGGTACTTTGGTACTTTATAGCTGCCATAGCCCCCAACATTTTTAAAAATGGTTGGCGGTCCTCTTTCAGATAAAAGTGGTCTCAGCGGCAGATTCGCCACAAGATCACTTTTATCGGGGACGGGAGAGGGCGCCGCGCTCTGGTCATTTCCTCCGCTTACCGGAGCCGATGGTAGTGGCGGAGACGATCGTGTCTGGATGCCTGGATGCCGAGTGAGGGAAAGATGGCCCCCATTCGGCTCCATAGCATTGGAGGGTGGAAGCAACGTCAAGTGTCACTTCCGTCCAATGCTTGTAAAAAAAAAAAAAAAAAATGATATTTATTTATTTTTATATTGCAGTTTAGTGTAAATATGAGATCTGAGGTCTTTTTGACCCCAGATCTCACATTTAAGAGGTCTTGTCATGCTTTTTTTTCTATTACAAGGGATGTTTACATTCCTTGTAATAGGAATAAAAGTGACCCAATTTTTTTTTTGTAATTATAATTTTTATTAGTTCAAAAAGCAATAAAGGTACAACAGGTACATCACAGAGTGTACATCAAATAACAATAAAGAAGTACACAAGAAATCAAAGCTTAGGAACAAATATCCATAACACAGTATCAAAACTTTTTTTTAGCATACTACGTATAGAGGACATTAACAGTTAACAAAGGGCAAAAGCACAAATTACAGGGCTTAAATATGTGGATGCCATCTCACAATGAAGGGATCTACAGGAGAGCAATACAAAGGAAAGAAGATGTAACGAAAATCATATTCAATCTTCAAATTATATTCAGTTCATATGATCCCCATATTTCGATTGGTTTCAGAGCTCCCAAATTTTGTTAAACTGACAGACCGTGTCATGTACCATGGCTGTGAGAAATTCCATCCTTCTGACTTCTGCTACAAGTTGTAGGAATTGTAGGTGGGGGGGGGGGGGGGGGTAGACAGCCAACATATCGGTATAGGCCCTCTTGGCAGCTAGAAGTATGTAGGAGGTCAAACGTTTAGTTACATAGTAGGTGAGGTTGAAAAAAGACACAAGTCCATCAAGTCCAACCTATGTATGTGATTATGCGTCAGTATTACATTACATATCCCTGTATGTTGCGGTCATTCAGGTGATTATCTAATAGTTTCTTGAAGCTATCAATGCTCCCCGCTGAGACCACCGCCTGTGGAAGGGAATTCCACATCCTTGCCGCTCTTACAGTAAAGAACCCTCTACGTAGTTTAAGGTTAAACCTCTTTTCTTCTAATTGTAATGAGTGGCCACGAGTCTTATTAAACTCTCTTCTGCGAAAAAGTTTTATCCCTATTGTGGGGTCACCAGTATTTGTAAATTGAAATCATATCCCCTCTCAAGTGTCTCTTCTCCAGAGAGAATAAGTTCAGTGCTCGCAACCTTTCCTCATAACTAAGATCCTCCAGACCCTTTATTAGCTTTGTTGCCCTTCTTTGTACTCGCTCCATTTCCAGTACGTCCCTCCTGAGGACTGGTGCCCAGAACTGGACAGCATACTCCAGGTGCGGCTGGACCAGAGTCTTGTAGAGCGGGAGAATTATCGTTTTATCTCTGGAGTTGATCCCCCTTTTAATGCATGCCAATATTCTGTTTGCTTTATTAGCAGCAGCTTGGCATTGCATGCCATTGCTGAGCCTATCATCTACTAGGACCCCCAGGTCCTTTTCCATCCTAGATTCCCCCAGAGGTTCTCCCCCCAGTGTATAGATTGCATTCATATTTTTGCCACCCAAATGCATTATTTTACATTTTTCTACATTGAACCTCATTTGCCATGTAGTCGCCCACCCCATTAATTTGTTCAGGTCTTTTTGCAAGATTTCCACATCCTGCGGAGAAGTTATTGCCCTGCTTAGCTTAGTATCATCTGCAAATACAGAGATTGAACTGTTTATCCCATCCTCCAGGTCATTTATGAACAAATTAAATAGGTTTGGTCCCAGCACAGAACCCTGGGGAACCCCACTACCCACCCCTGACCATTCTGAGTACTCCCCATTTATCACCACCCTCTGAACACGCCCTTGTAGCCAGTTTTCAATCCATGTACTCACCCTATGGTCCATGCCAACGCACCTTATTTTGTACAGTAAACGTTTATGGGGAACTGTGTCAAATGCTTTTGCAAAATCCAGATACACCACGTCTACGGGCCTTCCTTTATCTAGATGGCAACTCACCTCCTCATAGAAGGTTAATAGATTGGTTTAGAAATACCTGGAAAGGGGAGCCCAAGCAAATAATGGATAGGATCTAAGGGGAGTGGCAGACCTGTCACACTCTGCAGCGTTTGCATAACTTCTAACCAAAATACCTGTATAAATGAACAAGTCCAAAAAATATGAAAGCGTAAACCTGTCTCCTTACCACACCTCCAACACTTAGGTGAGAGGGTGGGATTCACATGATGAATATACTCCGGGGTCTTGTACCAAAACATTAAGATCTTCACCGCCGTCTCCCTCTGAACCACACATTTAGAGGACTTAAAAGTTGATAACCACATTTTAGGCCCATATTTGCATAGGGATAGTAGTCCCAATAGCATATTCCATTTACGCATATACAAGCGGAGATCAGCTAGCACCTTTGTGGATTCATGCAGAATATGGTATATGGAGGATATCAAATGTAATTAGTGAGGACCCTCAGCACATAGATGTTCAAAGGGAAGTGGGTAAGTCCAGGTTGAGAGTCGGGGATAGTGAGTGAAAGAAATGTCTAACTTGAAGGTAGAAATAGAATAGGCTTTGAGGGATAGAAATTTTTTCTTGTAGGGTCGCAAAGATATGGAATTTGCAAGTGACCGGATGTACCAGGTTACATAACTGGAAGAGGGGTGTCTGCATCCAGGGCAGCAGGCATCCAAAGGCCAGACTGTATTGCAAAGCCGGGTTTAACAATATGTTAGATAGAAGATGGCATGGTGAGGAGAGTGAGTATTTAATCACACATTTACCCCATAAAGACTTGGTGGATAACATCAGTGCTAAGCACATATTTTTCAATACAGGATCATTTAGTAGGGAGCGGGACCATACTAGAGAGCAGGGATGTACCGGATATATGGCACCCCTCTCAATTTCTGACCACCTGAAATGACCAGGAGACTAAAATAAATAAATAAAATTTAAAGCGCCCCATCCCACGAGCTTGCGCATAGAAGTGAACGCATATGTAAGTCACACCCGCATATGAAAACAGTGTTCAAACCACACACGTCAGGTATCGCTGTGATTGTTAGAGCAAGAGCAATCATTCTAGCACTAGACCTCTTCTGTAAACTGTAACTGGTAACCTGTAGAAATTTTTAAACGTTGCCAATGGAGATTTTTAAGTGCCATAATGTGTCGCCATTACACGAGCGGGTGCAATTTTGAAGTGTGACTTGTTAGGTTTCAATTTACTCAGCGTAACATTATCTTTCACAATATATAAAAAAATTGGGCTAACTTTACTGGTGTCTTATTTTTTGATTAAAAAAGTGTATTTTTTCCAAATAACCTGCGCTTGTAAGACCGATGCGCGAATACAGTGTGACATAAAGTATTGCAACAACCGCCTTTTATTCTCTAGGGTGTTAGAAATATATATATATATATATATATATATATATATATATATATATATAATGTTTGGGGGTTCTAAGTAATTTTCTAGCAAGAAAAAATAAAGGTGGAAAAAGTTCTGAAATGATTTATCTTTGTCTCATTTTTTTACATCACAGAAACCTTACATTTTAACAGGGGTGTGTAGACTTTTACACTGTATATATTTATGGCAAATGTCTGTGCAAGTTTCTGTGGGTGGTGCCTTAAAAATCGGTGGTTGCTTTCTAGTTTTGTTTTGTTTTAAACAAATCTATCAGGATAAAATATGGGAACTTCCACTGCTGATTGCTGTACTTGTGAGTACAGCATGTGCTCCTTTGTTGTCATCCCTATCTTTACTTTACCATTTGGTAAATCACTGGCTTGAAACAAGCATGTGTATGTCAGATTTGAAAATAATATGCACATGATTGTTAAGAGCTTGGTGACCCCTGCTAATGAATACAGTTTAACAATGCTAGCCATGCACCTTCAAGAGCAAGCCAGCAACGGAAGCTTTCATACTTCTACAGTGACTATACGCTTTCAGTTTAGATTTTTCTAAAAAAAAAAAAAAAAATTGTAATTGCATATGTTACCAATCAATACTATTAATTGTTCTACTGTATATTAAAAGAGCAGCAAAATATGACTTTTGTTTTAAAGCACGTCGTTTGCTTCAAATAAATGTTAAAGCAACTGCAGAAAAGAAGATGGGTGTCTAATGGTTAAAGCTTTAATTTTAATTTCTTCCTCCTTCCAGCACTGTTTATCAGGTGCTATTAGTGAGCTGCCATTAACAGCTGTGCGGCTACACAGTGTTGCAGATGAAAGCTGCTGCAGGGTCCCTGATTACAAAAATTAAATAGTGTGTATTGGCTTTCTGCTGCTTCTCTGCAGGAAATCTCACTCATAATTCCTTTGCATCTAGACTCAGCAGGAGAAGATTGACAGCATTGAAGACCATGTCAACACTGCTGCTGTGAATGTTGAAGAGGGAACCAAAAACCTGGGGAAGGTAGGAATATTCCCCTGCTGTTGAATCAATGGTACTCTGCCTACTAGCAATCTTCTGTATTAACCCAATTGATCTGCCGTCTTTAATGCTGAGGGAAACAGCAATTAAGGAAATAAGAAAGGAATGACACATGGGTAGGAAGGAGGGCTTAGTACAGAAGAAATCAATCTCTGCTGTGATATGCTATCACATTCATTCTTTAAGTACTAAGAAGCAGACATCCTGCACATGGCACAAAGTTAAATTCTTTTTTTTTTTAAACTAAATTCAGAGTTAAGATATCGCTAAATGGCTAAGGATGCTCTATATTATAAGCCGCATAAATGCACAGTACATGTTTCATTACTGCTTTGGATTACAGACCACTTCATAAAATCTGAGCTATACTGAAACATTCAACATGTTTATTACACCTACTGGTGTATGCTTACTTTAAAAAACACAAATTTGAAAGTCTTGGTGGTACAGATAATTTATGTTTATTAATATTATGAATAGCGGTATGAAAAATATAACAGAGTATACGGTACAGAGTGGAGGAGTATGGTATGTACTGCATAGAGTATAGTATCGGTCAGTCTGGAGTATTGCATTTATGGTACTGTGTTTGGAGAAGACACCCCATTACTGAACCCTGCGCACTTGGCACCTACACCCACATCATGTCTTGGCACGCCCACACTATCTCAGGGCTTCTATTGATGGATCAGCAGGCTGAAACTTGGGCAGATCTGCACATACTCTACTCCCTTCTTAATACTATACATGACTCTGGCCCATTTATCCATATGAATACGTCAAACTGTGAGAGACTGTTGTAGGCTGCCATGACTGTTGTAGGCTGCCTCTTCAAAATGAGAGTTTGTGTGTCCTGTAGGAATTAATGGGGCTGCAGCATACAAACTCTCATTTTGAAGAGGAACCAGGTGGGGCCATGCAAGAGGAGATTGCTGTATCTGGGAGGGAGGTATTGCTAGTGGGCTGCATGCAGAGGGATGGCAGGATTTATTAAAAGGTAACTTCAATCAAAGGAGAAGTTGTCCTTCAAGGGGGTAGGGATGGGAGGAGAGGAACTAAAAAAATAGGACTTCCTAGCGCCTACATGGCAGAATACTAGTGATAGAGCTCCACCTCAGACCACTCCTTCAGGACCACTGAAAAGCACAATAGAGAACAAGGCATTCCAGTATTCTCCTTTTTTTCTCCACATACTTTGCACCTCATACTGCTAGTGACTTCCTAGCGCCTACATGGCAGAATACTAGTGATAGAGCTCCACCTCAGACCACTCCTTCAGGACCACTGAAAAGCACAATAGAGAACAAAGCATTCAAGTATTCTCCTTTTTTTCTCCACATACTTTGCACCTCATACTGCTAGTGAATGGTGCATTGTCTCTACCTATGCCTCAGTGCAGCAATCCACCTGGGTTCAGGCTCTCCCAGACGCAGTGCCTGTCCTCCGACAAATTCTGGGAGTTGCTCTGTGGGTCACTTGCATGAAGTAAGGCATTTATTTGGGTGAAAGCAAGATGAGTAGTGTGCACCTTTATTGTTTTAACTTGCCTATGTTTTGCTGGATCTGCTGGCTGCTTTTATGTTTTTGCTTTAGGCTTGCTTCCTTTTCTGTGTCTTTCTTTTCATCTACCTTGCTGCCTCTTTTTCTGTTACACCACTGGATCTCACACATGTAGTTGCCCAGTGGCAGTTGCAGGTAGGGAGGGCCTAGCAGCTGTAAATTCCTCCCCCTCTTTAAAATGATGGGGGCCATTACATCACCTCTCTTTGCAGAGAGGCCACATATTTTGACAACAGAGGTGATCCTGTATTTTCAGCACGTTGAGCAGGGCGGGTTCTGCAGTGGACCTCTTAGTCGTGATGCCTACCTTTTTCAACTTAATCTATGTTAGCCTACCACTGTATTCTCTCTAGCTGCTCACCTTTGCCACTAGTCACTTGCCACCTTCACAAGACCCTCACATGCCTGCTAGGTAAAGAACCTTTGGTCAGGTAAGCTTGGATGTAAAATAGTGCACCTAACACTGGTTACATTTCTCTTCTGGCCCTGTGTACATGCATGCTCTAAAAGATCCAAGGGATCTTCAAAACATTATGAAGAGCTGGATGATGAACACAGAAGACACTCATCTTGGGCCAGGAAACATCATCACTCTTCCTCTTCTCTGGATCGCTTTGGGGCAAAACATGTTGAGCCTGTGGTTCTGCCCCTATAGTGAGCAAGCTGGTTTTCAGAGACTGTCTAGGACAGTGGTTCTCAACTCCTGTCCTCGGGACCCACCAACAGGCCGGGTTTGCAAGATAACTGAAATCCATCACAGGTGATATCATTTGCTGCTCAGTGATTGCAGTATTCTAGTCTGCATCTCCCCAAGGTAATACTTAAATTCTGGCCTGTTAGTGGGTCCTGAGGACCGGAGTTGAGAACCACTGGTCTAGGAGATTTAGCTATTAACTGAGATAAAGAAAGCCAGTTGTTGGCCACCCCTGCCTTAAACAAGTTATCAGTGATTCATTTTTAGAATTGGTTACTAACCTCTCAGCGCCAGCACCCACTTAGTCCCCTGCTTGAAGAATGATAGCCCAGTTCAGCCAGGCCCTTCTACGGACCATTCATCCTCTCCGCCCTCTGCTTCAGTATCACTCTCAAGTCAGCAACAGACAGAAGAACCTACCTCCTCTTTGGAAGAAAGAAACAAAGCCCTTGGGGTTTAACTGTACATTAGATCAGCCATAAGCCATGCGGTCAAGCAGGCCATAGGCTGGAAAGAGACCGCAGCCTCTTTAGAAAACTAGGAAATATTTCCCTTATCTTAAAAAATGGCAACCCTTTTTTGCGCTAATGTAATACATTAAAGAACTACATACAACGATACTTCTCCATTCTCCAACCAGTTGGAGAAGAAGGTAAATTGGGACTTTAATTGTGCCTTAAAGAGGACATATACAAATATAAAAACAAATCTAACTTTATAACAAAGTTAAAATCCCGTTAAAAAGAGTACACAAAAGATCCATCACATGCTAGTGGACAAAAAAGAAGGTCTCCCCAAATACTGTACTGCCCTTGACATATCAAAGCCTTTGTCATCAAGTAACAAAAACAACCCCATAAGGGCTGTGATCAGAGAGATTTTTTTTCGACGTGTTTCACGGTCGCAGCTGCTTCCTCAGGGTTTCAAATCTCTCAATCTGGCAATATGCCTAATATGGACAATTTAGGTCTTCAAACATAACATACAAATACATGTTAGGTGCATACAAAATATGTATAGTCCCTTATCACCTTATCCCATAGGACAAAGGGAGCAATCCATCAAGGCAAGAAAAAAAAAGGCTGGTTGACACAGCAACTCGCTCCTCAGAGAGGTGGATCCAATCATGCTGTGAGGCAAGAGGAATTGTAATAGACCTGGGGGTAGTTTACCGAGGCGGACCAATTGTCATGAAAGTTTCGGGATCACAACATTGACACACCTTCAGTCAGATCATGGGCTTATGGAGCTTCCCTCAATTGGACCTTTTTGTATCAGTGGACAACTGCAAACTACAGTACCCAGATTCCTGTCAGTGAAGTTGTACTCTGGCTTTTTCCTTCCTTCTGATACCTCTCATTGTGAGGTTTCCGTCGCTTTTGTGGGAGAAGTTAATGGTCCTAGCTATTTGGCCTTATTGGCCGAGAAGACCATTCACCTCAGCCCTTGTCCTCGAGTTCCAAATACCTTCTTCCCTCATCTTCTAACACAGAGAGAGTTTGTCCACCCAAGCTCACCCTGCAAGTTTGGCTGTTGAGTTGAAGAGATTTGAAACCTTAGGCTGAAGTGATTTAATATACAGAGGCAACAACAGATTTTGCTGATTCCATCAGAAATTTTTGGACATCGATAGTAAGCATTTTGGGCCTTCAAGTACAGGATGGGGTAAATGCCCCCTTTGGGTTTTGGAATGGTCAGCAGTTGAAGTAAAGTTTTGGACAGGGTGGAGATGAATTCGAACACCTATTCATTTTTTTGTTTACTGTCTGTGCCCTCATTAGGGAGATTCACCCTCTCTATTTGTCCTGCTTACCGTTATTATTGAAAGTGAAAGTAATAGTACATTTTGAGTTATCCCCTGAAAAGTAATAGAGGGAAAATCTTCCAATGGGCAAATTAATTCTGGTGACCTGGGGGCCCCAAGGAATTCTCCTAATTTGCGGAGATCTTCTTGCACTTCCTGTTTCAGGTATGTGAAGTAAAGCTATATCTCCCCAATAGGACACAGATCGCAAAAAAAAAATCTGACAGGGGTTAGAACCCTCCCTTATTCTATCCAAATTGAATAAAAAGCTTGCTACTTTAAAATATACGCAGCAGGGACTGGGGTAATGACCCCTTTATCAAGTCAATGATGGAGGTCAGCTAGGTTCTGAGGAGATACTAGAAATTTAAAGGTTAGAAAACATGGAGGAGGCAGCAAACAAAACACTAGCTTGAGAATGCAAGACTTTCAAGTTTCCACAAAGACTAGTAGAGTAGAAAGTGGGGGTACACCTTCATGCCAAAGAGGGCTGGTCGGTGGATTTGGCACACCTGGAATGCTGAGTTTTGTAGGTGGAAGGAAAGCCAAGGTTGGGAGGGAGTCTCAGTATAGAAACTGAGGTTATAGTAAAGGCACACTTTTGAAATGTGATAAACTCGGAGGACTTGCAAGCCTGCTCCTTATGTTTCTTTCACTGGGGAAAGTGGCTACTCTTACCTCCTGAATGCATTCTCTGATTGAACAAGGTGACCTCACGTTCTCCACCTCATCAAATCAGAGAATGCTTTGCTTTCATTTCGAATATACAAAGCATTCTCCTAAAGTTGCCTTTGCCAAAGGGCCAACCTCCTGTGCTCATAATGCAGAAGAGCAGCTGCTCAGCACAGGACCCGGAAGCAAGCGGAGATCACTGAAGTAGCAGTGCCAATTTTGTTAGATTGTTCCAAGCTGAGCAAATGTAACCCCTTTAGCGGCTGTAGGATCAAGGGTGGGATATAGCCCTGGTAGAGGTGAAAGACTGATCTTGCAGTTTTAGGGTGTGGTATACCACCTCAATAGAGGCTGAAACTGTCTCTTTCAATTTAGGAGTAATAGTAGAAGACTGCGCTCCCACAGTAAAAAGCTCATCAGTCAGCAACTTGAGTGAGCAACTATAATACATAGTTACATAGGTTGAAAAAGACACAAGTCCATCTAGTTTAACCATAAAAAAATAAAATAAAAAATATCATACAATCCCATATACCCAATCCTATACCCACAGTTGATCCAGAGGAAGGCGAAAAAAACCCCCAGTAAAGCAGGATCCAATTTGCTACAGCAGGGGAAAAAACTCCTTCCTGATCCCAGAGAGGCAATCGGAATTTCCCTGGATCAACTTTACCTATAAATGTTAGTACCCAGTTATATTATGTACATTTAGGAAAGAATCCAGGCCTTTCTAAAGCAATCTACTGAGCTGACCAGAACCACCTCTGGAGGGAGTCTATTCCACATTTTCACACCTCTTACTGTGAAGAAACCTTTCCGTATTTGGAGATGAAATCTCTTTTCCTCTAGATGTAAAGAGTGCCCCCTTGTCCTCAGAGTTGACCGTAAAGTGAATAACTCAACACCAGGTTCACTATATGGACCCCTTATATATTTATACATGGTGATCATATCCCCCCTTAATCTCCTCTTCTCAAGAGTGAATAAATTCAGTTCCTCTAATCTTTCCTAATAGCTGAGCTCCTCTATGCCTTTTATCAGTTTGTTTGCCCTTCTTTGCCCTTTCTCCATTTCCCCGATATCCTTTTTGAGAACTGGTGCCCAAAACTGAACTGCATATTCCAGATGAGGTCTTACTAACCGCAGCTTGGCATTGCATGCTATTATTGAGCTTATGATTTACCAAAACCCCCAGATCCTTCTCCACCATTGATTCCCCCAGTTGTACTCCCCCTAAGTAAGCACTGTTGAAGCACTTGGAAGCAGCTGTCCACAGGTAGATGAATCGCTAGGACTGCAGAGGACTGCACAATAGTGGATTTGTGGCCTCTTTGGTCAAGGTAAGAGATAAGCTGGGCAATTTCTGGTATAAAGTCATGTGTGACTGTAGAAAAAAAATAACCTCCTCCTAGAGTGTAGCAGGCCCAGCAACACCCAATAGAGTACAGCGTCAGAGGACTCTGAGGAGGGGATAGACTCCAATACTAACGTGTAACCTGACTCCATTCTATGTACATCAGCACTAACAAGACCTGCCCCATGTTTAGAATCAGAACATGTTGCCCCAAATGTGGTAATCTAAGAACAGGCTGAAGATGGGAGGCTAGGTTTTAAGTGCCCACAGAATCTGGGCAGCTGGTAGCTGTCAAATAGAGCTGAAAAGTCGAGTGGGTAGAAATGACCAAGAATAATTACAGATGGGCAATATTAACAGATCTGGGATTGAAGTCCGATGTGGTTCGTAGCAGGAGCAGAAGAAAGAAAGGAAAGAAAGAGGTAATGTGCATATGCAATACTCCACTCAGCAGAATGACATCAGCATATAGTCCCACAGCATTAACTCCTTTCAAAGCAAACTAGCAGTGAAAGTGGAAACCAAAATAAAAATTAGGGTCTGAGTGGCCCACTCACAAAAGCAGCTCTTCAGAGACAGAGTGCCGAGGTAATGCAGGACTCTGGAAAGCACTCCTTAGCCAAGTTATCCAGAACCAGCCTGCAAAGTGCTTAAGCAGTAACCAGTGCAAGGGGTTAACTACCAAGTTCTTGCCACAGTGTCTGATCCAGGAGGGTCTGGTCACTGTAACACCAAAATGTGAGACTGAGGACAGCTGTACCAGCTAGCTGTGACAATGCAAAGAGACTTACTGCAGCTACACAGAAATTAATCTTAAAGAACAAAGTAGATTAAAACTTAAATCCGTAAAACTGAGAAAAGGTGTCCATTCTCATAGGACACTAGCCAAAAACAAAGGCATGCTGGTAGAAATAGAGGTTATCCCAGGGCTGGCCTACGTCTTTTTTTTTTGCTTACCAGTGTCTGTTTATCCCTGTATGCAGCAGCATAAGCCAAAGGTTTATGCCTCCCCCGGTCCCTAATGGGCGAGAAAGAAAATTAGTTGTAAATTGTCACTTATGATGTGTGTTGTATGCTTAAAAGTTTATGTAAATATCTTTTATTCACTTTTAGGCACTAAAATACAAGCTGGCAGTGCTTCCTGCAGCAGGCGCTCTCATTGGTGGTATAGTTGGAGGTCCGATTGGCTTGCTAGCTGGATTTAAAGTAGCAGGTGTTGCAGCTGCAATTGGCGGTGGCTTTCTAGGCTTCACAGGTGGAAAAATGTTGCAAAGAAAAAAGGAAAACTTTGAAAAGGAAGACGTTTGCGATACAAAAGATTCTGTCAAAGAAGAAGAAAAAGCCACCTGAAGGACTTATTTCAGTGATTTTTAAGGATGCCTTTTATTGGTAGAATGAAGTTGCAAAATGACAAGGCCGTTTGAGGCCCCTATTCAAGTACAGCGTAAGTACACCCAAAGTAAATTGTGTAACACCCAGGGTGCAATTAATGCAACAAAGAAAAATTTGAGTTGTTACAGTAACTAATTTCTAGTTTCTTCTCACAGTAACTTGTTAAATTACAGTGATTCTTGTCAAAGTGAAGAAATGTCATCAGCACACCAAGGATTCCTCAAAAGGGTCCAAAGCTTTATGTTCCTGGTCACATGGTAAACACACGACAGCATTTTGGAGCCACACAGGGGCCCATTGTCAGTCTTCATCACTTTCTTGACAAATGGGCCCTGCGTGGCTCCAGAACGTTGCTGTAGGTTTACCATGTGACTACAAAAACAAAGCTTTGGACCCTTTTGAGAAATCCTTGGTGTGCTGATGACATTTCTTCACTTTGATTGTCTACGGTTTCCAGCCTGTGGTTATTACAGCACCCAGCATTACTGATCAGCCATTTTCTTGAATGTGTGCATGGAGAATATTGCATTAGTGTAGTCTGCACACATCCCTGTTTTTCCTTTATTGCAGATGTCTTAAAGCAGTACTAAAGCTGAAAACAAAAACGTAATATATCGCAGCTTACCAACTCGCAAATATGGTGGCTGCATTGTTTTTTGGTTTTTTTCAGACTATCTTTACCTCTTTTAAAAAAAAAATTTCAATAAAGGTGAATATTTGGAGTGCGGCTAACCAGCTATACTATTTCATTTTCTGTTGCAAACAGAGCCAGCACCCTGTTTGATTGTGGAGACAGCTGATTTTGGGAGGGGTAATCTTCCTGGAGCGGTGAACTTCTACATATCTTTACATCTTTACCTTGATTTTTACCTGGTGATCCTGCCAGAAACACTTTTCTTGTCCCAGGGTGTCTCCACTCTGGATGGAGGACCAACAGAGATACTTTTGGACATCAGCATTGTCAATGTGAGTAGTGCTAGATACACTAGCAGATTTAGATTGACTTGACCGACAAATTAAAGCCAACCTCCAGCTAAGACTGTTTAAATAGTTAGAGCAACAGTGTATATACTTTTGAGGGATTATATATTCATTAATAAAAGCTGACCATTGTAGTAAGCACCCTTGTCAGAATTAAATAATTTATCTCCACCCTCTAACTACCACTTTTGCTGGTCAACTTGGCCAGTTAAAGGAAGTTGAAAAATAACAGACTTACTGGCAGGATAACAAGGTGAAAACAAGGTGAAAATAAGGGGAAAAGGGCTAACTAAAGAAATGCAGACACCACATGTAAGAACAATATAATACAATTTGAATGTTTTTCAGCTTTCTATACACAAAATATTACTATTGTGATTATTATAAACAGCTAACAACACACACACTGACAATTTAAAAACTATTGACCTTGAGGAGTGGTTTAGGAATAAGGTATTTATATTAAGGCAAATGGGCTTCGTGTATTTTTGATTACCTTTTAGTAATGACATTTTCTTTGCACAAAATGTAAAATAAATTTTGTAAATATATATGTAGTGTGGTGTCATGTAAATGTAAAATAAATTCTTATTCTAAATCAGCATCCATGTTTAAAACTTTCTAAGAACCTGTGCTGCCCTTGTGGAAGCTTGGTTGCATACTTGTTCTGTGATTTAAAGCGGAGTTCCGGCCACAGAATTTTTTTTTTCTGGCATCCCTTCAATGCATTGATAACCCCAATAAACTTTACATATGTTTGCTAGTGGATCTTAATTTTGTATATTTTTTATACTTACTATTTAGAAAATCCTCTTCTGGCCGTTGCCATGATGTTTGTGGGCATGTGAAGCCCAATTGCAATCTCTTCAACACTAACAGGCCAACAGGAAAAAAAAAACAACAGAACTGGGGTCTACCTGAAGGACCTTGCGCATGCAGCTGGCATCAGATGAGGCCCAAACAGCCACCTGATAAAACTTAGAGAACATATGTGAACCGAAGATCAGGTGGCAGCCTTGCAAATCTGGAAATTAGCCTGATGCGGTAAAGTCCAGAAAGCCCTCACAGATTTAGTGAGTTTTGACAGGAAAGGGTGGAACCCAAAACTTAAAAGTATAAGCTTAAATGATGGTCTGTCTGAGCCATTGAGAATTGTTGAAACAGGAAGCTGGTTCCCCTTTATGGAGACCGTCGGCAACGATAAAGAGAGAATCAGTATCTCTAATGGAAGCAGTGGTTGTGAGGTAGACATACATAAAGCATAGACTAGATCCAGACAATAAGGGAAGATCTCCTTCTGATGAGCTGGAGAACAGAGGGACAGAAGAACAATGCCCTGGTTAAGGTGAAAGGCCTAAACCACCTTAAGAAGAAAGGAGGCTCTAGGCCCCAAGACTACATTTTCCCTGTGTAAGACTGGAAATGTTTTTTTACAGGACAAAGCCACCAGCTCAGACACATGCCACCCAGCGGTGATGGCAATGAGAAATACAACCTTGTAAAAATGGAAATAGGAATATATCCCTGATAGGTTCAAACGGTGATTTTTATTCTATGGTTTCGCATATAAAGACACAAGGGTAGCCACATTAAAGACACCCAAAAGGAGTGGGAAGCTAATTTACAAGTGCCAAAAAATTATTCTTTGATGGTACTCGGGATCAAATGCTGACTCATTTGCAGAAAGGCCAAGATTCCTCTCATGGAGTATTTTCTGAGATGCAAGTTTCTTTTTTTTTTTATTATAATTTTATTTCCCATTTTCTGAATGGTAAAACATTAAGAAATATCCACAACTAACCATTCTTTTTAAAAGAAATAGAAAAAAAAACAATAATTAGCAGACCTTAAATATATCATAAGTGTCAAAAATTATAATTCCAACAAAACATTTACCAACAAGTGTAACTAATAATCGTTATCCACATCAGACAGCAACCCCTATCCCTTCTTCCTCCCTTCTCCCTATCTTAAATAAATTAACAAACAATAAATAACCCCCAGTATATTTTTTTATACTGTGAGTAAGGTTAAGATTACCCAAACTATTAATAGTATCGGCTTTAAAATTCCATTCTGTATATTTTAAATGTGAACATACAGTAAATTATGTATCTCCACCAAATGGTGGAGTACAGTCTATAAACTAATTTCAACACTAGGTTTTTCCACCCTTAGTTCAATATATAGGCACTAGTAATCCAGTGCCTCATAATGGCTCTTTGAGCTGTCAATATACAGTATCTCACAAAAGTGAGTACACCCCTCACATTTTTGTAAACATTTTATTGTATCTTTTCATGTGACAACACTGAAGAAATTACACTTTGCTACAATGTAAAGTAGTGAGTGTACAGCTTGTATAACAGTGTAAATTTGCTGTCCCCTCAAAATAACTCAACACACAGCCATTAATATCTAGACCGCTGGCAACAAACTGTCATGTGACTCGCTAGTGTTACAAGGTCTCAGGTGTGAATGGGGAGCAGGTGTGTTTAATTTGGTGTCATCGCTCTCACTCTCTCATACTGGTCACTGTTCAACATGGCACCTCATGGCAAAGAACTCTCTGAGGATCTGAAAAAAAGAATTGTGGCTCTACATAAAGATGGCCTAGGCTATAAGAAGATTCCCAAGACTCTGAAACTGAGCTGCAGTACGGTGGCCAAGACCATACAGCGGTTTAACAGGACAGGTTCCACTCATGGTTGACCAAAGAAGTTGAATGCTTGTGCTCAGCATCATATACAGAGGTTGTCTTTGGGAAATAGATGTATGAGTGCTGCCAGCATTGCTGCAGAGGTTGAAGGGGTGGGGGGTCAGCCTGTCAGTGCTCGGACCATACGCCGCACACTGCATCAAATTGGTCTGTATGGCTGTCGTCCCAGAACAAAGTCTCTTCTAAAGATGATGCACAAGAAAGCCTGCAAACAGTTTGCTGAAGACAAGCAGACTAAGGACATGGAGTGCTGGAACCATGTCCTGTGGTCTGATGAGACCAAGATAAACTTATTTGGTTCAAATGGTGTCAAATGTATGTCGCGGCAACCAGGTGAGGAGTACAAAGACAAGTGTGTCTTGCCTACAGACAAGCATGGTGGTGGGAGTGTCATAGTCTGGGGCTGCATGAGTGCTGCCGGCACTGGAGAGCTACAGTTCATTGAGGGAACCATGAATGCCAACATGTACTGTGACATACTAAAGCCAAGCATGATCCCCTCCCTTCGGAGACTGGACCGCAGGGCAGTATTCCAACATAACGACCCCAAACACACCTCCAAGATGACCACTGCCTTGCTAAAGAAGCTGAGGATAAAGGTGATGGACTTGGCAAGCATGTCTTCAGACCTAAACCCTATTGAGCATCTGCGGGGCATGCTTAAATGGAAGGTGGAGTGAGCACATGGTCTCTAACATCCACCAGCTCTGTGATGTCGTCATGGAGGGGTGGAAGAGGGCTCCAGTGGCAGCCTGTGAAGCTCTTGTGAACTCCATGCCCAAGAGGGTTAAGGCAGTGCTGGAAAATAATGGTGGCCACACAAAATATTGACACTTTGGGCCCAATTTGGACATTTTGACTTAGGGGTGTACTCACTTTTGTTGCCAATGGTTTAGACATTAATAGCTGTGTGTTGAGTTATTTTGAGGGGGCAGCAAATTTACACTGTTATACAAGCTGTACACCCACTACTTTACATTGTAGCAAAGTGTCATTTCGTGTTCTCACAGGAAATTATTGAATTAAATATTTACAAAAATGTAAGTGGTGTACTCATTTTTGTGAGATACTGTACATATATGAATCCACTGCAAATTAGTTATCTGGCTATTTATAGTTCCCATTGCTTCAACCTGGCTAAAGCTGAACAGTAACATCAAAGGGTCTTTGTGAACGATAATTCATGTAACCAAATTTATATATCCCAAAACTTGCTCCAAAAAGAATTAAATCTTCGGGCAATGCCAGCATGGGTCTATATAAATTACTTTTTGGACATATTCCTGCATACGGCAATCAGGGATTTATTATAAGCAGGATGTATACTCTATGCATAATATTACAGCTACATAGTCTGGTTAAACCCAGATCCTTCTCCGCAAATGATTCTTCCAGTTGTACTACTCCTAGTAAGTAAGATACATGCATATTCTTAGGCCCCACGTGCAAAACTTTACATTTTTTCAACATTAACCGCTTGCTGACCAGCCGCCGTCATTATACTGCAGCAGGTCGGCACAATCCCGTGAACCGTTGTAGCTATACGTCGGCTCGCAGGATCGGGATAGCAGGTGCGTGCGTGTCCGCTGCACAGCGGAGGTGCCGATGCTCGTGGCCAAGGGTCGCGATGACCGCCGGCCACGAGCAATCGTGAGCAGGAGACACAGAACACACACTTCCCTGTTCTGTTCTGACAGGAGTGACAGATTGTTCCTGTTAGCTAGGAACCACGATCCGTCACTTGCTCTAGTTAGTCCCCTCCCCTTCAGTTAGAATCACCCCCCAGGGAACATAGTTAACCCCTTGATCGCCCCCTAATGTTAAACCCTTCACTGCCAGTGACATTTATACAGTAGTCAATGCATTTTTATAGCACTGATCGCTGTATAAATGCCAGTGGTCCCAAAAATGTGTCAGAATTGTCCGATGTGTTTCCGCCATAATGTCGCAGTCACAATAAAAATCGCAGATCACCGCCATTATTAGTAAAAAAAAAAAAAAAAATTAATAAAAATGCTATAAATCTATCCCCTATTTTGTAGACGCTATAACTTTTGTGCAAACCAATTAATATAGGTTATGATTTTTTTTTTTTTTTACCAAAAATATGTAGAAGAATACATATCGGCCTAAACTGAGAGAAAATTTGCTTTAAAAAAAAAAAATGGGGATATATTTTTATAGGACAAAGTACAAAATATTGTGTTTTTTTCAAAATTGTCGCTCTTTTTTTGTTTATAGCGCAAAAAATAAAAACCGCAGAGGAGATCAAATACCACCAAAAGAAAGCTCTATTTGTGGGAAACTGAGAGAAAATTTGCTTTAAAAAAAAAAAATGGGGATATATTTTTATAGGACAAAGTACAAAATATTGTGTTTTTTTCAAAATTGTCGCTCTTTTTTTGTTTATAGCGCAAAAAATAAAAACCGCAGAGGAGATCAAATACCACCAAAAGAAAGCTCTATTTGTGGGAAAAAAAGACGTCAATTTTGTTTGGGTGCAACTTCGCACGACCGCACAATTGTCAGTTAAAGCGACGCAGTGCCGAATTGCGATAAATGGCCCGGTCTGCAGCCAAATTTTCCGGGGCCTAAGTGGTTAAACCTCATTTGCCACATATTTGCCCAAATAAAAAGTGCATTGAAGTCGACTTGTAAGTTAGAGACATTCGTAAGGATGTTTTCCCACTGCATAGCTTGGTGTCACCTGCAAAGACTGAAATTGTACTTTTAATCTCAGACCCTATATCATTTATAAATACATTAAAAAATAAGGTTCCCAACACTGAACCTTAGGGTACACCATTGATAACCCTAGACCATTCAGAGTAAGAATCATTAACTACTGCTCTCTGAATTCTGTCTTGTAGCCAGTTTTCTATTAATTTACAAACTGATTTTTCCAAGCCTATAGACTTTACCTTACACATTAGCCGTGTGTGCGGAACTGTGTCAAATGTTTTTGCGAAATCCAAGTATACTACATCCACAGCCATCCACAGCAAACCTCTAAGGTTTTACTTACCTCCTCATGAAAAGAAATCAGATTTGTTTGACAACTTCTACCTTTCATTAATTCATGCTGTCTGTTGCTTAAAATATTTTTTTCCAGCAAGAACTCATCTATGTAGTCTTTTATTAACAGCTTCATGCCAATTGTACATAAATATGCGGCCCCACTGGACTAGGCTTTTTTCCGTGGGGCCGAATATTTGCGTATCTCCCAGCACAGAGACCGTTATCTGGTGCTCTCCTGCGCGAATCTCCGTAACTATACGGCGGCTCGCGCAGGCGTAGTTGCAGGCAGGCGCACACTCGCTGCGGGAGCGTGCCCGCGGGTCGGGCAAACTTGATGTCTGCCGACGACCCACGATTGTCTAGTAAACAGGCAGAACAGGGATCTGCCAGGGTAAACAAGCGGATCCCTGTTCTGACAGGGGACATGTCAGGGATCCATTGTTCCCAGTGATTGGGAACAGTGATCTCTGTCATGTCCCTGGCAGCCCATCCCCCTACAGTTTCAAAATGTATGAAAGCATCAAAGGGGATTAGTTTGAAGAGGACAGCTAACTGATGCTGTACACATATTCATTAACCACTTGCCGACCGGCTCACACAGATATACGTCGGCAAAATGGCTCTCCTGTGCAAACTGACGTACCTGTACGTCAGTCCGCAAAAACAGGATAGTGGGCACGTGCTGCGGGAGCGTGCCTGCAGGTCCTGTGGACTCGATGTCCGCTGGCGGCCCGCCATTGCGTCGAGGAGAGGCAGAATGGGGAACTGCCTATGTAAACAAGGCATTTCCCTGTTCTGCCTAGTAACATGACAGAGATCTTCTGTTCCCTGTCATCGGAAACAGTGATCTCTGTCATGTCAGTGGTAGCCCATCCCCCCTACAGTTAGAACATGCTGAGGGAACACAGTTAACCCCTTGATCATCCCCTAGTGTTAACCCCTTCCATGCCAGTGTCATTTTAAATGGATAAGTGCATTTTTATAGCACTGATTACTGTAATAATGTCGCTGGTCCCCAAAAAGTGTAATTTGGGGTCAGATTTGTCTGCTGCAATGTCACAGTCCCACTAAAAACTGCAGATCGCCAGGTCGTAGTCAAGCTGGTGACCTGAGTGGACGTGTGTGAGCGGAGCCTCTTTTATCCATTTTTCACAGGATATACCTATTTTACCCTTGCAAATACATGGGTATGAAAAGAGGCAAATCCGGCTCATGAAGGAAAGATGGATCTACTACTAAGGCATCCCCACAGCAGAAGAAGCGGGCCCCTGTAGGCCGCGCGCACATGGCATCCCAAACTGCGCTAGCAGATCCAGCAACGATTGACGAGGATTGCTTCCAGGCCCTCATGCAGGCCATCTCCAGCTGCCAAACAACCTTGACGGCAAAAATTGACCTCCTGCAGATGGATTTGGGGCTGATGCGGAGGGACATGGATAAACTGCGCGATCGGCTGGGTGAGGCTGAGCGGCGTGTGGGTGACTCGGAGGGCTCCATCCGGGATCACCATGCTTCCATCCACACCCTACAGATGAAAATGAAGGCCCTCGATTCACGTGCGGAAAACAGGAGCCGCAGGAATAACCTGAGGATGGGGGACTGTCGGAGGGAGCCGAGGGCCAAGATCCTTCAGCCTTTACAGAGACCCTACTCCGCACCCTCCTCCCCCAGGCCTCGTTTTCCCAGCACTTCATCATGGAGAGGGCTCAAAGAATGCCATCTGTACAAGCCCAACCGGGGGGGGGGCACCTTCATTTTCAGGCTATTAAACTTCTGGGATCGGGACCTGACACTTTGTGAAGCATGGAAAGTGGAAGAGCTCCGGTTCGAGAATGCAAAGATCATGCTGTTCCCGGACTACTCTGTGAACACCCAGAGGCTCCACAGAACCTTCATCAAAGCTCATATTCGTACCAGAGGCCTGAAGTACAGCATGTTGTTCCTGGCTCGCCTGTGGGTTGTGGATGGGGAATCCACCCGCTGTTTCACCTTGCCCGATGATGCCTCTCAGTGGTTGGAGACCCTGCCCCAGGAACGGTAACTGTATATGTTTCTCCTGTTTATGACTAGGCACTACCCCCTATGCTTCCCTTTCTCCCCCAAGGCTGTGCCTGACTGAGACTCAGTCACATTGATGTTTGGTCCCTGCACCTTTGGCACAGAACACTGGTGGAACTCCACTATTCTTTAACTGCACTGCAGCACTGGTTTAGTCCTGGGACACTGGGCCAGCAGTCCTGGAGCTAGCCATTAACATACCTACCTCACCGTTTGCAGCTGCTCTTGCAGCACTCAAGAATGTTATAGCCGGTCCTTGGCCCCTCTTGGCCACTCATTATTTCTTCCCTACTGCTGCTGATGCAGTACTGGAGTGCTCCCCCTCATGGAAGACTGGAGGGGGTAACGGGAGACCCTTGCCCTGGAAGTTTATAGTTACCACTGTTTTTTGCTGTTGAACTGTTTAAGTGTGTGCCCCTAGCTAGCACTAGGTTTTTATTTTATTTTCCACATATACATTGATCCCGATTACTTTTTTCTTTTATACAGGTTTATAGGCAGTTGCCTTCGGACTGAACTGAACTTGCAGGCCACCCGTGTGTTCAGTGGTCGTTTGCTTCTCCAGAAACTTTCCTAGTGTGTGATGGGTCTAGTTTTGAGTTTAAGCACTCCGAGTTCCCCAACGGACGTGCGGGGTGGGCGGGGTTGGGTTTTTTTTAGTTTATTGTTATTGTATGCAGTGGTTTGCCCTGGACACCTTTCCCAGCCCTTGTCATAACTGAAGGCTGGGTGTCCAATGCCTCAGAAGTAGATGGTTCTGTACTGCATGATGCTTGCCTTGCTCCGGGTCAACCCTATCACTGCTCCCCTGGTGGTTATATTCTGATATTACCGACATGGCTCCCATAAGATTCATCTCCTGGAATGTCCGGGGACGCAACGATTAGATCAAGAGATCCCTGGTCATGGCCTAACTTAAAAAAATATACCCCTCATATATGTATATTACAAGAGACTCCCCTAGTGGGAAGTAAGGTTTTTAGCTTGAAAAAAACGTGGGTGGGACACTATCACAATGCTACGTACTCTGGGTACGCCCGGGGGGTTAGCATACTAATTCACAAGACCTTGTCCTACACCTTGCAAGATGTTAGGGTTGACCCGGAGTGTAGTTACATATTGCTACACACTGTGATAGACAGATGTCTATAGACAGATTGAGATGTTGATTCTAGGCTTATATATACCACCACCAGCTACAGTATCCCTCCTAAAGTATTTGACTCCTATCCTGTCTAGATACCCTACTGATAACCTTATTATAGCTGGGGATTTCAATATGGCTCAGATCCCGTCCCTAGGCATTGGCACTGACACTCCCCTGCATAGGTGGGCATCTCTCTATGGTCTGACAGACGTCTGGCAGTGGAGACACCCAACAGATAGGGCCTTTACCTGCCAATCCACCTCCTATTGTGCAATGCCTAGAATTGACCTGGTGTATGTCAGTGATTGGATGCTTCCCCGAGTGCGTGAAGTCACTATACGTCCGAGGGGCATATCTGACCATGCACCTATGCTCCTCTGCCTACAAATTCAGACACCCTCCTTGGAGAGACTGTGGCGACTATCTTGCTAATGGATCTTTGATAAAACGATAGAAATTGAGATCTCTAAGTGTATCTCTGAGTTCTGGTTCTACTTCCCTACACAATATGTGGGATGCCTTCAAGGCGTATATCAGGGGGTGCTACCAATCCTTTGTCATGAGCCTGTCATAATGCCAAAATTTCTATTGTGGAGGCTGAGGTCAAGGCACAGGGTCTGGAATCTCAGTATGCCCTGACCCAGAACAAGATCACCTATCTGGATATGCAAGCGGCCTACCAAGAAGTAATGCTTCTACGGGTGGCAAGGGCTAAAAAGCAGCAACTGGCAGAAACACAGCGCATCTTTGAGCAGGAAGAAAAAACTGGATGTTTCCTGGCTTGGCTAGCTAAGGAGCAACAGCCCATAGCCACCATTGCTCATATACAGAATGCCGACGGGGTGCTGCTGGTAGATCCGATAGCAATCAGCACCTGTCTTGCCTCGTATTATAGCGCCCTTTACTCTTCCAAGGCAGATTACTCAGGGGAGGAACTGGATTCCTTCCTTGGGCAGATCACCTTCCCTACTCTCACTGATGAGGCTCGTACCCATCTGAATAGTACAATTACCCTTGAAGAAGTACAGCAGGCCCTCTGCGAATCACAGGCGGGAAAAACTCTGGGCGTGGACACCCCCCTCTGGACTTCTATAGACAATATGGGAAACAGTTGTCACCCAGATTGCACGAGATGATAGTCAAAACCCTGAAAGACACCACTCTCCTAGCTTCTATGGGAGAAACAATCATTGTTGTCATCCCCAAACCAGGTAAAGACCCTGAACTCTGCACGTCCTATCGCCCTATATCTTTGCTCAATGCCGATGCCAAGATTCTTACTAAAGTTCTAGCTAGGAGACTTAATGAGGTTATTCTTACCCTAAAACATGAAGACCAAACCGGACTCATGCCGGGTAAGGGGATGGATATAAACCTCCGCAGACTGTATACAGTTCTGGGCGGCAAGGAGTCTCTCACCCTATTCGATGCAGTGGTTTCCCTGGACGCAGAGAAAGCATTTGATTCGGTAGAATGGAATTACCTGTGGGAGGTCCTGCATCGTTTTAGCTTTGGCCTTAACATTATATCCTGGGTGCAGACTCTTTATAAGACACAAAGGGCTAGAGTTCGCACTGGGTTGACTCTCTCTCCACCCTTCTGTCTCCACAGGGGTACCAGACAGGGCTGCCCGCTGTGCCCTGCGCTTTTCACATTGGCCATAGAGCCGATGGCGATTCTCATGCATTCCTCCCCCTTAGTCAGCGGTATACAGGTTCTGTGCAGGAGAAAATATCCCTCTACGCGAACGATACGTTGCTGTACCTTAGGAACACCTCAAACTCACTGGGGGCTGCCCTATCACTTATCAATACCTTTGATAGATACTTTGGCATATGCATTAACTGGGGAAAATCTGTTATCGTCGCATTGTACTCCAGTGGATACCCCTTTACAACAGGTTTCACAATTTAGGTATTTAGTAGTAGTGATGCATAGAGACCTATCACAGTTCATCCCTCTTAACTGGACCCCGGTGATGTCCCTCCTCACTCAGAGATGCGCTGCTTGGAAAACACTGCCCTTTACCCCAGTCAGAAGGGTCAACCTCATTAAAATGTCCGTGCTGCCTAAATTTTTGTACATCTTTAGACAGACCCGGTCCATATTCCGAACGCGTTCTTTAAAAAAACTGGACAGCTTGATCATCTCATTTATTTGGAATGGTCGCATCCCTAGAATAGCCAAATCCACTCTGCAACTGCCTATCACCTTGTGAGGCCTCGCCCTACCCTGCTTTCTCAAATACTATTGGGCTGCTGTCCTTGTCACACTCAGATGGTTGTCGGAGGAGCTGGCCAACCCCGCGTCCACACTGGAGGCTGCGTTGCTTGGGTCCTATTCTGAACTGCGGAATCTAATGCATTGTGGGCTTAGGTCCAACCCAAATATTACTCCTTCGATTCGGACCACCCTAAGGGTTTGGTAAATTGTTTGGACCAAGGTCCAGATGCCCAACGGCTGTTCTCTCCACACTCCGCTGTGGGGGAATCCGTGGTTGCTGCATTTCCAATCTATCCCAGGTCTTTTGCAGTGGGCCCGCTTTGAAATTAAGATGTTGGCAGACATTGTATCCCCTGGTGGCTTACTCACGTTTGACTTAAAATGGCAACGAGGGCTACCTAATCACATGTTTTTTAGGTATTTACAGCTCCACCATGCTTTTCGGTCCCAGTTCCCTCTATCTATTGTTCTGGAGTTCATTGGTGTCGAACGGTTACTGAGTGCAGCGGATGATACTAAACCCCGTCTACTCTATGTCCTGGTGGTACTGGACACTTCCAAAGTTTCTCAGATGTACCCACACTGGCCGATGATGACTGGGAAGAGGGCATTCAGCAATACCACTGTCTGGTGATCTCCGCCAGAGACAGATTCACTCAAATTAAGTTTTAGCATAGGGTGTAGTTCTCCCCACAACAACTAGCTAGATAATACCCCAGTAGAAGCTAAATCTGTCCCACATATGCCTTGGAAGAGGGTTCTTTCTTTCATGTTGTTTGGTCCTGTCAGCATATACAAACTTTCTGGAGGGGAGTTGTCAATGTCATTCTGTAAGTAAACTAATTCTATGACCCGATACCATTGTTGCTTGGTATAGTTGACACATTGGAAGCCCCCCCCCCCATCCAAGAAATTATTTGTTTTTTATTTTGCTACAATGGAAGGGACCCTCCTCTCCGACGATACAGCAGTGGAGAGCCCTGATAAATGCGGCCCTACCATTGTATAAGCTGACCTATCTAGGACGCAATTGCCCCAAAAAATTTGATAAGGTCTGGCCGACCTGGGTTCGTGAGTAGCAGCTGCCCCCAGAGTAGGGTTTGGAGCCAAAAAACCACCACCCTTGCACTATGTTGAATTCTATTCACTTAGATGATTGCACACCATAGGTTACTTACAACCGATGCTCTTGCTGTTTTCCTCGTGCCCTGCTATTGATAGGTAGGGCCCCCCAATCTTCTTGCTCGATACCTATCTGTACAATTCTAGGTAAATAATGCCTCCTCAGAAGATGGAAATCCCTACACTCTGCTCATTTCCCATTCACTATACACCATACAATATCTGTATCCTTCCCTGAATACAGCAAATGCCATTGTCAGTTGTAATAGGAAAATGCAATACTGACTATGTACCACTGTATTACTCCCCCTTTTTAAATGGATTACCGTTTCTTTTGGTACCATCTACATTGATGTTGAAGATTGTTGTGAATGTAACCACTGCTTAATTTTTTTTGTTTTTATTGAAAATAAACTATGTTAAAAAAAAAATTTGCAGATCGCCTCCTTTACTAGTAAAAACAATGAAAAAAAATAAAATTCCCAAAATCTAGCCCGTAGTTTGTAGACGTGATAACTTTTGCGCAAACTATTCAATATACGCCTATTGCAATTTTTTTTTTTTTTTACCAAAAATATGTAGAAGAATATATATCGGCCTAAACTGATGAATACATTTTGTTTTTTTATATATATATTTTTGGAAATTTTTGGAAATTTTTTTTATAGCAAAAAGTAAAAAAAATTAGTTTTTTTTTTCAAAATTGTCAGTTAGATAGTTACATGTGGCTCTTTGTTTATTGCGCAAACAATAAAATCTGCAGAGGTGATCAAATACCACCAAAAGAAAGCTCTATTTGTGGGAAAAAAGGACGCCAATTTTGTTTCTGTACAGCATTATCAGTTAAAGCGATGCAGTGCCGTATCGCAAATAATGGCCTGGTCATTAAGGGGGCAAATTCTTCCGGTCCTTAAGTGGTTAAATGTAGATGATGCTTCGCAGTTCCTATGTTAACGTGCACTCCAAATTAATTAATCAATATATACATCAAACATGAATTCAATCAATATAGCACAAAATCACAAGTGCACAATATAAAACCATAGTTACATTGTTGGCGAGGTTGAAAAAAGACACAAGTCCATCAAGTCCAACCTATGTGTGTGATTTTATGTCAGTATTACATTGTATATCCCTGTATGTTGTGGTTGTTCAGGTGCATATCTAATTGTTTTTTGAAATTATCGATGCTCCCCGCTGAAACCACTGCCTGTGGAAGAGAATTCCACATCCTAAGCGCTCTTACAGTAAAGAACCCTCTACGCAGTTTAAGGTTAAACCACTTTTCTTTTAGTTTTAGTGAATGGTATCTTATTAAATTCCCTTTCGCTGAAAAGTTTTATCCCTATTGTGGGGTCACCAGTACGGTATTTGTACATTGAAATCATATTCCCTCTCAAGCGTCTCCTCTCCAGAGAGAACAAGTTCAGTGCTCATAACCTATCCTCATAACTAAGGTCCTCCAGTCCCTTTATTAGTTTTGCTGCCCTTCTCTGGACTCTCTCCAGGTCTAGCACATCCTTCCTGAGGACTGGTGCCCAGAACTGGACAGCATACTTCAGGTGCAGCCGAACCAGAGTCTTGTAGCGTGGGAGAATTATTGTTTTATCTCTGGAGTTAATTCCCTTAATGCATGCCAATATTCTGTTTGCTTTGCTTGCAGCAGCTTGGCATTGCATGCCATTGCTGAGCCTGTCATCTACTAGGACCCCAGGTCCTTTTCCATCCTAGTTTCCCCCAGAGGTTCTCCCCCTAGTGAGTAGATTGCATTCATATTTTTGCCACCCAAATGCAATATTTTACATTTTTCTACATTAAACCTCATTTGCCATGTAGTTGCCCACCCCATTAATTTGTTCAGATCTTTTTGCAAGGTTTCCAAATCCTGCGGAGAAGTTATTGCCCTGCTTAGCTTAGTACCATCTGCAAATACAGAGCTTGAGCTGTTTATCCCATCCTCCAGGTCGTTTATGATTAAATTAAATAGGATTGGTCCCAGGACAGAACCCAGGGAAACCCCACTTTCCACCCAGGCCGTTCTGAGTACTCCCCATTTATCACTACCTTCTGAACTCGCCCTGTAGCCAGTTTTCATTGAACGTACTTACCCTTTGGTCCATGCCAACAGACCTTACTTTGTACAGTATACGTTTATGGGGAACTGTATCAAATGCTTTTGCAAAATCCAGATACACCATGTCTACGGGCCTTCCTTTATCTAGATGGCAGCTCACCTCCTCATAGAAGGTTAATAGGTTGGTTTGGCAAGAACGATTCTTCATGAATCCATGCTGATTATTGCTAATGATACCGTTGTCATTACTAAAATCTTGTATATAGTCCCTTATCATCCCCTCCAAGAGCTTGCATACAATTGATGTTAGGCTAACTGGTCTGTAATTCCCAGGGATGTAACTTGGCCCTTTTTAAAATATTGGTGCTACATTGGCTTTTCTCCAATCAGCTAGTACCATTCCAGTTAGTAGCCTGTTCGTAAAAAATAGGAACAATGGTCTGGCATTTACTTGACTGAGTTCCTTAAGGACCCTTGGGTGCAAGCCATCTGGTCCTGGTGACTTATTAATGTTAAGCTTTTTAAGTCTAATTCTAATTATGTCCTCTGTTAGCCATGAGGGGGTGCTTCCTGTGACATGTCATGAGGATAAACATTGCAGTTTTGGTTACTGAAGCCCCCCGACTGAGGAGAAGAATAAATGCAATACCTTCGCCATCTCTCCATCCTTAGTAACCAGATTCCCTTCATCATTCTTTTGGGGCCAATATGATCTGACCTCCCTTTCTTACTATTTATGTACTTAAAGAATTTATTTGGATTTTTTTTTTTACTCTCCTCCGCTATGTGCCTTTCGTGTTCTATCTTATCTGATTGCACCCTTACATTTCTTGTTGCATTCTTTGTAAAGTTGGAATACTGATGATGATCCCTCAGCCTTGTATTTTTTGAAGGCCTTCTCCTTTGTTTTTATATGCATTTTTACATTGGAGTTAAGCCACCCAGGACTTTATTTTAGCTCTTTACATTTATTTCCCATTGGGATGCACTGGCTAATGCCCTTATATAATATGCTCTTTAAGCATACCTATTTTTCCTCCATGTTCTTTGTTCCTAAGATTTTATCCCAATTACCTTCTAGCAAGGATCGTAGTTCAGGGAAGTTGGCTCTTTTGAAATGAAGTGTCGTTGTATTCCCCTTATGTTTCCTATTTGTGTGATTTATACTAAAACGAATTAACCTGTGATCGCTGTTTCCTAAATTACCCCGTATTTCCATATCCGTGATCAGGTCTGTATTGTTGGAAATCAGTAGGCCTAGTATTGCTTTGTTTCTAGTTGGTGCATTTACCATCTGACCCATGAAATTGTCCTGCAAGATATTTAGGAACTGGCGAGCCTTAGATGAATGTGGGGTTCCTTCCATCCAGTCTATGTCTGGATAATTAAAATCCCCCATTATAATGACACTTCCTATTCTTGCCGCTAATCCAAATTGTGATAGGAAAAGAACAATAAGGGACTTAGAGGTAACAAACCTCAGTACTTTAAAGGTGTTGTGTAAATAATTAAGAATTATCAAATCATCAAGGATATTGAATAAAACCAGAATTTTATTACACAATATTTAAAAAAAGACATAAGACAAGACTAATACAAAAGTTCATAAAATTCAATGAGACATGATGCATGAACAATACCACTTTCTCAACATGTTTCGCTCTGTGGAGCTTCTTCAGGAGACTTTTGGTCTCCTACTATAAATCACAAGAGAAATACTCATGTTTAAGTATGAATAGGTCCATAGAGAGGGCATACATAAATTATTTGAGCATAATGCAAAAACATGGCAGAATAGAAAAGATTATAATTATTATCACAATATAGGGCATAAAGAAAAACAAATATCAACAATAATGACTATGAGGCTACAGGAAAATGAATGAACCTTACCCTAAAATTGTCTCAATAGATATGACTCAGGGTTTAGAGTCAAAAGGATTGTAGATGTGCATCGTGACTTGTCCTTCAGAGCAGATATGCAAATCTTCGAGCAGATACCAATTTGGAGACGATGTATCGATGATATATTCTTTGTATGGACAGGAACCTGCAGGGATCTATCCCTTTTTTTTTGACAGCCTCAAATCAAATTGATATAATCTTACCTTCACCATGGAAGCCAGCTAAGAAAGGCTGACCTTCCTGGATATTCAAATTTTCATCAATCCAGACAGAACGATTGGCTCTACCTTATATCGTAAACCCTCAGCGGGAAACTCTCTCCTTCATGTCAACAGTTCTCACCCCTCCTCTCTGATAGCGAACGCGCCCTATGGGCAATATCTTCGTCTCAGAAGAAACTGTAGTGAGAATGCTCACTTTAAATAGGAAGCCAAGGCCCTAAAAAAGTTTGAAATTACGCGGCTATAGTAACAAGTGCCTAAAGAAGGCCTATGCCAAGGCCAAAAAACAGGACCGATCTGACTTGATCCATGGTCGTTCAAATCCCAGACCCGACCCGACCCTGGATTAAAAATGATCACCAGGTACTCAGGACAGCACAAACAGATACGCAATCTAATGCAGAAACACTGGTACCTCCTCATGGGGGATCCCAGTGTCTCTAAGCATTTGAAAAATTACCCAAAAATAACCTATAAACGAATCATCAGGGACCAAATTGTGCATAGTCACTATACTACTCCTTCTACAACCATCACAAGCAATAAAGGAACAAGGCCCTGTCACAAATGTGGCTATTGCAGATATATCCATTCTTCGCATAGTGTTGCGCTCCTCAATGGCCGCATGTATTTCCCCAAATTTTCTGTTACATGCCAGTCCATCGGGGTTGTATATCTGATGACGTGTGGTTGTAATGCCTTCTATGTGGGGAAAACCAAATGCCCCTTTTTTCACCGCATCAGGGATCATGTCTCCCTGGTATTAAAAAAGAAAATGGAGATGCCCATTAGCTGGCATATGGGCCTTTATCACCAGTTTGATGACACAATGATGCACTTTATTGCCCTGGAGTATGTCCCCCCTAATGAAAGAGGGGGAAATTATGATAAAACTTTATTACAACGCGAGGCCAGATGGATGTCTGATCTATGTGCTCTTAAATATTCTGGCCTTAATGATGCCCTTAGCTATAAGGCCCCTTTCACACGGACGGATAGAATTGTGCTTTCCTATGGCCCCATTCACACACTGCATTTAGCTGCATTTTCATTACATGCTGTTTGGTACGGATAGAAAAAATAGAATTGACCTGCGTCCAGGAGCGATTTAGCGCAGCTATCCATACATAACCGCAGGTAACCGCAGTGCACCGTGTCAGCTGCGGATAGCAGTGCTGAGCTGGCTCGCTCATCGGGAAAGGAAAAATGTTTTTTCCTTTCCCAATGATCGACAAGCACAGGGATCCGACTTGGATCCCCGCCAATGCCAGGCACTGTTTGGTATGAATCTTGAGGGGGAACTCCACGCCACATTTTAAATTAAAAAAACGCATGGGTTCGGTCTGGTATGGATTTTAAGGGGAACCCCTAAGCCGAAAAAACGGTGTGGGGGTCCCCCTCAGAGTCCATTCCAGACCCTTATCCGAGCACGCAGTCCGGTCGGTCAGGAAAGGGGTTGGGGACGAGCGAACGCCCCCCCCTGAACCGTACCAGGCCTCATGCCCTCAACATGGGGGGGTTGTTCCTTTGGGGCAGGAGGGCCCCCCACCCCAAAGCACCTCATCCCAATGTTGATGAGGACAAGGGCCTCTTCCCGACAACCCTGGCCGTTGGTTGTCAGAGTCTGTGGGCGGGGGTGCTTATCGGAATCCGGGAGCCCCCTTTAATAAGGGGGCCCCCAGATCCCAGCCCCCCCACCCTATGTGAATGAGTATGGGGTACATCGTACCCCTACCCATTCACCGGGGGGAAAAAAGTGTCAATAAAAAAAACACATTAGACAGATTTTTAAAGTGATTTATTAGGCAGCTCCGGGGGTCTTCTTCCAACTTCGGTGGTCTTCTTCCAACTTCGGAGGTCTCTCAGGCCTCTTCTCCCTCTCTCCGGTGTCGTCTCCGCACTCTCTGGTTCTTCTCCGGTGCCTTCTTCCTTCTGCCGGGCTCCTCCGCTATCTTCTGCTCTTTTGCCGCTCTCTTGCTAGCGGAGGAGCCCGGTCTTCTGCGACGTTTTCTTCCCTCTTCTCTTCCTTAGATGTTGACAAGACGCTCCCTCTCGCTGTAATGTCATGGGCGAGTTCCGCAACGAATTATATAGGCATGGGGCATGGCCACCGGGTGATGTCACCCGGTGACCCCGCCCCCTTATGGCGTCACAGTCCCGGGGCATGATGGGACTGTGGCCTGAGAGATCCCCGAAGTCGGAAGAAGACCACCGAAGTCGGAAGAAGACCCCCGGAGCTGCCTAATAAATCACTTTAAAAACCTGTCTACTGTGGTTTCTTGACACTTTTTTCTCCCCGGTGAATGGGTAGGGGTACGATGTACCCCATACTCCTTCACATAGGGTGGGGGGGCCGGGATCTGGGGGCCCCCTTATTAAAGGGGGCTCCCGGATTCTGATAAGCCCCCCCACCCGCAGACCCCAACAACCAACGGCCAGGGTTGTCGGGAAGAGGCCCTTGTCCTCATCAACAAGGGGACAAGGTGCTTTGGGGTGGGGGGCCTGCAGGGCGCCCCCCTGCCCCAAAGCACCAACCCGACACATAGTTGAGGGCATGCGGCCTGGTACGGTTCAGGAGGGGGAGGCGCTCGCTCGTCCCCACCCCCTTTCCTGACCGACCAGGCTGCGTGCTCGGATAAGGGTCTGGTGTGGACTTTGAGGGGGACCCCAACACCCTTTTTTCGGCTTAGGGGTTCCCCTTAAAACCCATACCAGAGTTGAAGGGCCTGGTATGCTTCTGGAGGGGAACCCATGCCGTTTTTTATTTAAAATGTGGCATGGAGTTCGACATTTTAAATAACTTTTCTTACGTCCGCGGCGATGACGTCAGGCGCTGCTGTGCCGGAGAATTGTACAAATCGGGGAACTGCTTGCTCTTCCCCGTCACTCTCTGTCGGCTACACGGAGGGTAAGGTGAGAGGTGTTTTCTTCTCCCACTTGCCCTCTAATCTTCCGCCTCAATCGTCAATAGGTATGTTTAACACGCTTTGGTATTTACTGAATTTTATGATCTATATTGCCTTGGCATTTTTAGGATAGAACATGCTCTATCCTAATCTGCTAGATTCCTACCTTCATTGTCTACTATCTCTTTAGGTCCCCTCACCGGATACATACCCCAGCATTTGGCTCATCTTGGTTTCGCCCCACTAAATCTAGGGCCACCATCCATATGCCTGGTGTAATTTCCTTTTTCTACTCACATCCCATTCATCAAAGTGAATTACTCCAGTTGTCACTGTGGATGTAATTGAAGGATATTATTGATTCTTCTGCACTGATGTCTTAAAGGTAACTCACTTCAATTTTTGTTATTTTCAGGCAATCCTTTGTAGCTCAACTAATTCCCTCACACAATTTTTCCCAAAACTTATTTATATATGTGGGTCTTTTCCTTACCAGAAAAGACTCTTCAATTTACAATCTTTGTCGTTTTCTGCAAACACTTTTTGAGGTTCCTATATGGGAAGAGTCAACCCAGGGGATGCACATCTACAATCCTTTTGACTTGAATTTTAGGGTAAGGTTCATTCATTTTCCTGTAGCCTCACAGTCATTATTGTTGATATTTGTTTTTCTTTATGCCCTATATTGTGATAATAATTGTAATCTTTTCTATTCTGCCATGTTTTTGCATTATGCTCAAATAATTGATGTATGCCCTCTCTATGGACCTATTCATACTTAAACATGAGTATTTCTCTTGTGATTTATAGTATAATATGATGCCACACCAAAAGTCTCCTGAAGAAGCTCCACAGAGCGAAACATGTTGAGAAAGTGGTATTGTTCATGCATGTCTCATTGAATTTTATGAACTTTTGTATTAGTCTTGTCTTATGTCTTTTTTAAATATTGTGTAATAAAATTCTGTTTTATTCAATATCCTTGATGATTTGATAATCCTTAATTATTTACACAACACCTTTAAAGTCCCGAGGTTTCTTACCTCTAATGTTGCGTACACACGAGCGGACTTTCCGACAGACTTGGTCCGGCGGACTGGACTCTGTCAGACAATTCGATCGTGTGTGGGATCCAGCTGACTTTTTTTCCCAAAAGTCCGACGGACCTAGAAATAAAACGTGTTTCAAATCTTTCTGATGGACTCGAGTCCAGTCGAAAAACCCGCTTGTCTGTATGCTAGTCCGACAGACTAAAACTGACGCAAGGGCAGCTATTGGCTACTGGCTATCAACTTCCTTATTTTAGTCCGGTCGTACGTCATCACGTACGAATCCATCGGACTTTGGTGTGATCGTGTGTAGGCAAGTCCGTTCATTAGGAACGTCCATCAGAAGTCCGCCGAAAGTCCGTCGGATAGACCGTTGGACCAAGTCTGCCGGAAAGTCCGCTCGTGTGCTGCATAAGTCCCTTATTGTTCTTTTCATTTGTTAAATTTGGATGTGGTGTTTTTCTTTTGCTCCCCTCCTTTCCATCCTTTATCAAATTGTGATAGGCGGTCCGCCTCTGCCTCCTCCCTCTGGTTAGGGGGCCTATAGCATACTCCCAGTATTACTTTCCCCCTCCCTTTGTAGCTCTACCCATAATGATTACACCTCCTCCCTTGCTCAGTTAGTGATGCCATCTCTCACATTCACTTGTACATCATTTTTGATATACAGGCATACCCCTCCCCCTTTGTTACCCTCTCTATTCCTGTGATATAGGGAATACCCTTGAATGGTTGGCAGCCAATCATGAGAGCTGTTGAACCAAGTCTCTGTAATTCCTACAAAATCTAAATCCTCCTCATGCAACAGTAGTTCTAGTTCTCCCATCTTGTCCACCAGACTCCTGGCATTGGTGAACATGCCATGTAGTTTAGACCAGTCTCCTTTAGACTATCTCCTTTATTTGGTGCTCTGGGGTTGCAAATAAGACTTGTTACTAAACTTACCTCAGGTTTAGGTGCTTTAGTCAACCTACCACTAATGCCCTCAATACTACCCTCTGGAATATGTTCTGGGCTGACTATCTCTACCTCTGGACCCCATTGCCTAGTTTAAAAGCCCCTCTAACTTTTCAGCCATCTTCACTCCTAGCAGATCTGCACCTTCCCCATTTAGGTGCAGTCCGTCCCTTCTATAGAGCTAGTAACCGACTGAGAAGTTGCCCCAGTTCTCCAGGAACCCAAACCCCTCCTTTCTACACCAGCTCCTCAGCCAGTTGTTTACTTCCCTAATCTCCCGCTGCCTTTCTGGTGTGGCTCGAGGTGCCGGTAGTATTTCTAAAAATACTACCTTGGAGGTCCTTTTCCCCAATTTAGCTCCTAAGTCCCTAAAATCGTTTTTTAGGACACTCCAACTACCTCTGACTATGCTATTTGTGTCAACGTGCACCATGACAGCCAGGTCTTCCCCAGCCCCTCCCAGTAATCTGTCCACCAGATCCGTGCAGAGCCGAACCCGAGCACCCGGTAGACAAAATACAGTTCGGCGCTTCAGGTCTTTGAAACAGATTGCCCTCTCTGTCGGTCTGAGATTGAGTCTCCTACCACCAGAATCTGTTTTTCCTTTCCCTTGGCTTTACTCCTGACCTCACTGGAGGCTTTATTCCCCTGGCAGCTAGGGGAGTCACTCAGCTCCATCAGTGCTGGTCCCTGACTGGTTTCACCAATGTAACTCAACGGGGGCCTGCTTATTGGGATGTTCCAGCCCAAAACCGGCCTCCCTGACCCTTTCACCTCTATCCTTCCTGTCTGAGACCCATCTACTCTGCTTTGATGCCTGCACTGCTTTGTCTCCACCCGCCTCTGTGCTGGCCCCTGCCGGCACCTGCCTGGTACGATCCCAACTCTCCTTTCGTATGGAGGGACTTCTCAGTGTTGACAATTGCTTCCCTAGATTTAGAACCTGGGCTTCCAGGGAAACAATGTGCTTACATTTTGCACAGCAGTATTCGCCCTCGATCAGATGATCAAGGAACGCATACATGCCGCACGATGTACACCGAGTCGCATCTCCATACCCGCCGGGCATTGTACCCACTCATTTAATGGGGATTGGAGGTTATACTCTGTCCAAATTAATGAACAACTAGCTTCCTGACACTAGAACTCAATGATACACTGGTTCTCAACAAGACAATACACAGGTACTTGCAACACACGTGCACTCACAGTCCACGTGCTGGTAGTGACTAAAACATAATGTCCCAGTTCAATTAAATCAATATATAAATAGTCCACTTATGTGATCTGTTCTCCTTTTACTGTGGGGGGGTAGATACTGTGCTTCCACCAAACACCTCAGTACCCACAGAACTCTCACCTTACTCCTATATAACAAGAGCCTAGAAGTTTTGTTCCAGCTATATGGTCTGATCAGCCTTGCATGGGCAGTCCTCCTTTTTGATGTCCCTGTTGAATACTTGACTAGAGGGTCTTATCTCCTTCTAGGATATCACTGGCCTAAAACATCCATATGCTAGGGTAAAACAAACAGAATGCCTCCCATGGTGTAGAATGTTAAAAAAAAACTCCAATTTATTAAAAGTAAAAATATGCGCTTACATCAAAATATAGTTTAAAACCACATTAGAATGATAAAAACAGAGGCCATGTGTCAGGTCACCTGAGGCCAGGTGACAGATGCACACCATTGGGGTCAGGAGTGCACGGCTGAGGTAGTGGATCTTACGTCTGACTGCCGAGGATGGAGCTCTAGGTGGTTCAGATAAGCAGGTCCTCTGGAGCACCAACACGCATCACACTGGGAGCTAGAGCATGAGATTCCCCAGGGCGTAGAGTCTAAGAGCCAGCAGGTGTTCACCAGAACCTCTAGTGGTGGGGATGGACTTTGCTGCAACTGGCTCCAGGTCGCGGCCCCCAGGTTCTCCCAGCTCACACTCACGGTAGGCTACTTGAAGATAGAGAGGAAGCAGCAGACTGGGACAAGGAATAGTTAGGAGATAAACCAAAAGGTCAGGGTTACAAGCAGACGGGGTAGTCAAAGAACACGCCAAAGGTCAGGGTATGAGGCAGACAAGGACAAGAACAAGCCAAGGATGAAAAACGGAGGTTAATATAGTGTTTCCTGTTAGAGGCTGGGGTGGAGCCATGCTTGAACAGGGGTCAGTCTCTAAGCTAAACACAACAGAGAGGTAAGCAGACAGACATGAACATTACTGCAGACTCATGACAATACCCTCCCTCTTACGAGGTCTCCCCCTACCCTGCTTGGGCCCAGGCTTGGAGGGAAACCTCAGATGAAACCTCCTCAAAAGACAAAGAGCAAAGACATCAGATGCAGTGATCCAAGACCTCTCCTTTAGGACCAAACCCTTTCCAATGTACGAGGTACCGAAGAACGCCTTTACAGAGCCAGGAATCCAGAATTTGACTAACCTCGTACTCCTGATTATGCTCAGAAACCAGGACCACGGTAGGACAAGGACAAGAGAACTTATTGAGGACTAAAGGCTTCAGAAGGAAAACATGGAAGGAGTTTGATGTTTTGGGTGGAAAGCCGGACTTTGTCCTCTGGCTGTAGAGAAGACCGCGATGGTTGACGCCTGCGACGGTTGGCAAAACCTTTGAATTTGTCAGCAGCTGCCCAAATGGAATCATGAACGTCACCCCAAATAGACTCCTGAGCCGTAGCCAAAGCTGGAATGTCTGGAGAACAGGTCATAGGGAGAGAGCTGACGGTGTCTTCCATAAACTGTAAAAAGGGTGTCTTCTGAGAACTGGAGTTTACATGATTATTGTGAGAGAATTCTGCACACGGGGGTAGAGAGGACCAATCGTCATGATGAGCACTAAGGTGTGGAAAAAGGCATCTAACTCCTGATTAACCCTCTCAGTCTGTCCATTGGATTGAGGGTGGTAAGAAGAGGAAAAATCCAAGATGATATCGAGGGATTTGCAAAAGGCTCTCCAAAACCTAGAAGTAAATTGAACACCCCTGTTGGAAACAATATGAGAAGGAACCCCATGGTGGCGGAAGATTTCTCGAAAAAAAAATGGGAACCAAAGCAGGAGCAGAAGGGAGACGAGGAATAGGAACAAAATGAACCATCTTGGAGAACCGATCGATTACCATCCAAATGACCGTATAATTCTCAGACAGTAGATCTGTGATAAAATTCATGGCAATGTGAGACCAGGGCTCCTCAGGAATGGAAAAGGGCATGAGAGAACAACCAGGAGCTTGTGTGGAGGATTTAGACTGAGCACAGTCATGACAAGCCTTAACATAGTCTTTGACATCCGAGCGGAAAGTAGGCCACCAGTAGTGGCGACTGATGAGCAGGAAGCATCGGAGGAACCCAGCATGACCTGCCACCTTGGAATCATGTCCCCAACAAAGGATCTTAGCTCTTAGCTCAGTGGGGATGAAGGTCTTGCCAGGAAGAATTTTTGACTCCAGGGTGGTGGATTGGGCAAGAATGCATGAGGTCGGAATGATCGGCTCAGGTTCAGGGGTGGGCTCCTCATCCAGTGTCAAATGACCTAGAGAGTGCATCAGCCCGACTGTTACAGGAACCAGGTTTGTACGTAATCGCAAAATTAAAATGGGAAAAGAAAAGGCCCCACCTGGCCTGTCTGGGATTCAGTCGTTTGGCATTTTGCAAGTACTGCAGATTTTTATGATCAGTGAAAATCGTTATGGATTGAGGGGAACCCTCCAAAAGATGACACCACTCCTCTGACGCCAATTTATTTGCAAGTAGTTCCCGTCCACCAATAGCGTCATTTCTCTCTGCCTAAGAAAATCTTTTGGAGAAGAACGCACATGGTTGACGTTTCTTCTTAAAGGATTGAAGCACAGCTCCCACCCCCATTGAAGAAGCGTCACTTCAATAAAAAATGGATCCCCAGGATTAGGTTTCCTCGAGAGGTCCAGAAACAAAGACCTGTTTCAAATCATGAAACGCAGAGAAAACTTTAGAGACCACTCCTTGGCATTTGCACCCTTCTTGGTCAAGGTGATAATAGGCACAGCAATGGAAGAGTAATTCCTGATGAACTGCCTATAATAATTAGTCAACCCAAGAAAGCGCTGTGTGGCCTTGAGGCTGGCAGGAAGAGGCCAGTTGGTAATGGCCGAGACCTTTCTAGGATCCATATAAAGACCAAAACTAGAGACAAAGCATCCCAGGAACAGGACCTCAGAACATTCAAAAGAACATTTCTCCAGCTTGGCATACATATTATTCTCTCTAAAGTGCTGAAGTACAATCCAGATATGGTTTCTGTGAACAAGCAGATTTTCTGAAAAGATGCAAATGTCATCCAGATAGATGACCACAAATTGATAAAGCAGATTCCTGAAGATTTTGTTGACACAGCTGGGGCATTACACAAACCAAAAGGCATAACCAAGTATTCATAATGCCCATCTCTAGTGTTAAATGTGGTTTTCCATTTGTCACCTTGCCGTATCTGGATCAGATTGTATGCACCTCTGAGATCCAACTTGGTAAAAATGGAGGCACCTTTCAACATGTCTAATAGCTCAGATATTAAAGGTAAGGTGTATCGATTTTTGATTGTCACCGCTTTTAAGCCTCCATAGTCAATACAGGGTCTTAAGGTACCATCTTTTTTGGCAATGAAAAGGAACTCTGCTCCCGCAGGCGATGACGATTTTCGGATGAACCCTCTCTCAAGATTCTCAGCGACATACTCTGACATGGCCTGGGTCTCTGGGATGGACGGAGGGTAGGTAGGCCCCTGGGCAGAGATGCTCCGGGAACAAGGTCAATAGTACAGTCAAAGGGCCTATGAGGAGGTAGCACCTGAGCTGATTTTTTGCAGAACACATCCCGGAAATTGCTATATGCAGCGGGAAGAGCAGAAGATACAGATGTGGTTGCAACCGGAAGTCTCTCCTTTGGGACAACCTTGAATAGGCAAGACGATTAACAGGAGGAACCCCAAGCCAGGACCTGCCCAGAAGTCTAGTCTACGTGTGAAAAATGAAGCTGTAGCCAAGGGAGACCCAATACAATGGGGGTTGAGGCATTAGGTAGGATAAGGAAGGATATCCATTCCTGATGGAGTATCCTACCGACATCTTAACAGGTAGAGTCTGGAAGCGGATAGGGCCCCCTGGAAGAACAGTACTATCAATAGCTGTGACCACTACTGGCGTGATGAGGGGCGAAAGGGTAAGCTTCATGGAAGTTGCAGTTCTCCAGTCCATAAAATTGCCAGTAGTACCAGAATCCAGACATGCCAAGACCGACTGAGGGGAAGCGCCTACATGAGGGAACACAGAAAGAAGGAGAGGAGAAGGTGATATTTCTGGGTCAAAAACTCCACCTTCCAGATGTATTAGACCCGATTGTTTCCCGGACGAAGCGAGCAGGAGTCACGAAAATGACCTTTGCCCCCACGATAGAGGCACAGACCCAGAGTTCTGTGCCTGACACGTTCCTCAGGGGAAAGCCTGGTCCGGCCCAACTGCATAGGTTCCTCAGCTGGCAGAAGATGCTCCACGGGAAAGAGGGAGGGGAGCTCAGGCTGGCTAAGAACCAGACAGTGCTGGTGTCTTTATTCTAGGGATCTCTCCTGAAAGTAGATGACATCGTTCAGACTGGTGGGGATGATTCTTCCCCCTAATTCATCCCTCACTCGCTCAGAGAGGCCATGAAAAAAGGTTGCATCTAGGGCCTCATTATTCCAGCTCAACTCAGCTGTTAGTATACGAAACTGAAGGATATACTGTCCCATGGAAGAAGACTCTTGGCGAAGACCTAAAAGGGCACTGGCCACTGAAGAAACCTGACCTGCTTCCTCGAAGATATTCCGAAAGAGCTTCAAGAAGTCAGACAGGATAGAAACTGCATTCTTCTCCCACTGTGGGGGCAGCCCAGGCTAAAGCTTCACCAGAGAGGAGGGAAATAATATAGGCTACCTTTTCCCGATCAGACAAGAAGTTTTGAGGCTGGAGTTCAAAGTGGATGGTGCACTGGCTGAGGAACACCCTGCAGGCCTTGGAGTCCCCAGAGAAACAGGACGGAGCTGGAAGTTACAGCGAATGTATGACTGCGACCGGAATAGGTACAGCTGCCGATTGTGATTGAGGTTGCTGAATCGGGGTTCCTAAGGAGGTCTGAAGCTGTGGGAAGCCAAATCCTGGAGAATTGCATCACCTGAGTCTGATTAGATTCCTGGGTCTCGAGTCTGCGGACTATGCCCTGCAATGGATCATCTACGGGTAGCTGCAAAACAGCCGGGTTCATGGCTGATCAAACTGTCAGGTTATCTGAGGGCAGGTGACAGATGCACACCGTTTGGGTTAGGAGTGCATGGATAAGGTAGTGGACCTTACGGCTGACTGCTGTGGATGGGGCTCTGGGTGGTTCAGGGCCTCTGGAGCACCAACACGGATCACACTGGGAGTTTGAGCATGAGATGGGCGTGGAGTCTAAGAGCCAGCAGGTGTTCACTAGAGCCCCTAGTGGTGGGGATGGACTTTGCTGCAATTGGCTCCAGGTCGCGACCCCCAAGGTCTCCCAGCTCACGCTCACAGTAGGCTACTGGAGGATATAGAGGAAGCAGCAGACCGGGACAACAAAGGATAGTCAGGAAGATAAGCCAAAAGGTCGGGGAAACGAGCAGACGGGTGGTCAAAGAACACGCCAAAGGTCACGGTATGAGGCAGACAAGGATAGTGAAGAACTAGAAAAGGACATTAAACAGAGTCAGACGTAGAGCACACGGCAAGAAGCACACAGGAAGCCAAAAACACAATATTGATCAGCAAGGCTTGGCTGCAGTGCACAGGTTAATATAGTGTTCCCTGTTTGGCTGGGGTAGAGCCATGCTCGAGGGAAGACTACTTAAGCAGACAGGTGAACAGGGGCCAGTCTCTAAGCTGAAAACAACATTGAGGTAAGCAGACAGACATGAACATTACTGCAGACTCATGACACAATGCTGCCTTCTCACGTCACTTACGGTCCACCGTCCGCTCCGGCCACGCCCTATGAGTTACGTGATGACTCGTGACTTCCTCAAGGGTTTTCCCCCAAGGAAGTCACAAGTCATGACGTAATGATTTTTATGTAAGTGCATGTCTTTACTCAACTAGATTTTGATGTAAGCGCATATCTTTACTTTTAATTGCAGGGTTTTTTTTAATTCTACACTGTGGGAGGCATTTTGTTTGTTTTACCCTAACATATGGATTTATGAGGCCAGCGAAATCCTAGAAGGACCTAAGACCCTCTAGTCAAGTATTCAACAGGGAAATCAAAAAGGAGGGACCCCCCCCACAGAAGGCTGATCAGACCATATAGCTGGAACCTTACTCCTAGGCTCTTGTTATATGGGAGTAAGATGAGAGTTCTGTGAGCACTGAGGTGTTTGGTGAAAGCACAGTGTCTACCCCCCACAGTAAAAGGAGAACCGATCACATAACTGGACTATGTATATATTGATTTCATTGCAGTGGGACATTATGTTTTAGTCACTACCAGCACTTGTTTTATATTGGTGCACTTGAGATTTTGTGCTATATTGATTGAATTCATGTTTGATGTATATATTGATTTATTAATTTGAAGTGCATGTGTCACATGTATTCACATAGGAATAAGGATGAGCTCAGGCGTGTTCGCAACTCCACGTGCCTGCGCCTGCCAGGAAGCTGACACTCCACAGCTCTTATCACAGGCAGTGAGACATTTCCTGATCCGCGGCTGCACAGATCTGGAAATGTCTCACTACCTGTGATTAGCGCTGCGGAGTGTCAGCTTCCTGGCAGGCGCGGGCACGTGGAGTTGCAAACACGCCTGAGCTGATCCTTACATAGGAACTGCGCAGCAGCATCTACATTTAAATCATTGATCTAATGTGTATGTGTGAACACAAAAGGTGTTGCAGCAGTTCCTTGTTTGGATTTTTATTGTATTTTATTTTGTAGGACACTTTTTGTATTATTTGTTTCATTATTTCAACAACCCTTTTTAAGTTTATCACTAGCAACACTGCCAGGTAGTGCAGGGGTTAACACTTACATTTTAGGTTGTGGTAGTAGCAAGAAATATACAGTTACATTTAAAAAATATATTTTGTTTTACTATTTTGGGACAGTTTTCCTTTGATAATAAATAAAAATCAGGAGATGGCCATTACTATTTACCACCAAATGAAAGCCTGATTTGTCCTATAAAAATACAAGGTATAATCCACCTGGATGCACAAAGTAGTTGTAATGATACAGTGCCTTGCAAAAGTATTGACCCCCCTTGGCATTTTTCGTGTTTTGTTGCCTCATAACCTGGAATTACCATGGATTGTTTGAGGATTTGCATCATTTAACCACTTCCCGCCCGCCCTATAGCGGATTGACGTCCGGGAAGTGGTTGTGTTATCCTGACTGGACGTCATATGACGTCCAGCATGATAACATGCTGATCGGCGGCTCTCCTGGCAGGGGGGGTCTGCGCTGATTGTTTATCAGCGCAGCCCCCCCTCAGATCACCCCACTGGACTACCAGGGATGCCACTAGGACCACCAGGGAAGGGGCAACGTGGATGGCCAGGTATGTACCCCATGGCCATCCACATGTGCCCAATCTGTGCCAATCAGTGCCCACAAATGGGCACTGATTGGCACTATTATGTCCATGATATGCCCAGATCTGCCCAGCAATGCTCTATCAGTGCCACCTGTCATTGCCCATCAGTGCCACCTGTCATTGCCCATCAGTGCCACCTGTCATTGCCCATCAGTGCCACCTGTCAGTGCCCATCTGTGCCCATCAGTGCCCACCTATCAGTGCCCATCAGTGCCACACATCAGTGCCACACATACGTACCCATCAGTACCACCCATATATACCAATCAATGCCACCTATGAGTGCCCATCAGTGCCGCCTATGTGTGCCCATCGGTGCCACCTATGAGTGCCCATCAGTGCCGCATACCAGTGCTACCTATCAGTGCCCATCAGTGCCGCCTATCAGTGCCCATCATCAGTGCCCGTTAGTGCCACCTCATCAGTGCCACCTCATTGGTGCCACCTCATCGGTGCCACCTCATCGGTGCCCATCAGTGCAGCCGTATCAGTGCCCATCTGTGCCGCCGTATCAGTGCCCATTATTGAAGGAGAAAGCGTACTTATTTACAAAAAAATTTAACAGAAACAAAGAAAAACTTGTTTTTTTTCGAAATTTTCGGTCTTTTTTTATTTGTTGCGCAAAAAATAAAAACCGCAGAGGTGATCAAATACCACCAAAAGAAAGCTCTATTTGTGGGAACAAAATGATAAAAAATTTGTTTGGGTACAGTGTAGCATGACCGCGCAATTGTCATTCAAATTGCAACAGTGCTGAAAGGTGAAAATTGGGCTGGGCGGGAAGGTGTCTAAGTGCCTGGTATTGAAGTGGTTAATTTACAGAACATGCCCACAACTTTTGAAGATGTTTTTTTTTTCTTTAATTGTGAAGCCAACAACAAATAGGACAAAATAACAGAAAAAGTCAATATGCATAACTATTCACCCCCCTAAAGTCAATACTTTGTAGAGCCACCTTTTGCGGCTATCACAGCTCCACGTCACTTTGGATAAGTCTCTATGAGCTTGCCACATCTTACCACTGGGATTTTTTCCTATTCCTCCTTGCAAAACTGCTCCAGCTCCTTCAAGTTGGATGGTTTGCGCTTGTGAACAGCAATCTTTAAATCTGACCATAGATTTTCTATTGGATTGAGATCTGGACTTTGACTAGGCCATGTCAACACATTTACATGTTTCCCCTTTAATCACTCAAGTGTTGCTTTAGCAGTGTGTTTGGGGTCATTGTCCTGCTGGAAAGGGAAACCTCCGTCCTACCCTCAAATCACACACAGAGTGGTACAGGTTTTGCTCAAGAATATCCCTCTATTTAGCACCATCCATCTTTCCCTCAACTCTGACCAGTTTCCCAGTCCCGACCGCTGAAAAACATCCCCACAGCATGATGCTGCCACCACCATGTTTCACTGAGGGGATGGTGTTCTTTGGGTGATGTAATGTGTTGGGTTTACGCCAGACATAGTGTTTTCTTTGATGGCAAAAAAGTAAAATTTTAGTCTCATCATACCAGAGCACCTTCCTCCATACATATTAGGAGTCTCCCACATGCCTTTACGCAAACTCAAAACGTGCCATTATGTTTTTTGCTGAAAGTAATTGCTTTCTTCTGGCCACTCTGCCATAAAGCCCAACTCTATGGAGCGTACAGCTTATTGTCGTCCTATGTACAGATACTCCAGTCTCTGCTGTGGAACTCTGCAGCTCCTCCAGGGTTACCTTAGGTCTCTGTACTGCCTCTCTGATTAATGCCCTCCTTGCCCGATCCGTGAGTTTTGGTGTGCTGCCATCTCTTAGCAGGTTTGCTGTTGTGCCATGTTCTTTCCATTTGGTTATGATAGATTTGATGGTGCTCCTAGGGATCATCAAAGATTTGGATATTTTTTTATAACCTAACCCCGACTTGTACTTCTCAACAACATTGTCCCTTACTTGTTTGGAGAGTTCCTTGGTCTTCATTGCAGTGTTTAGTTAGTAGTGCCTCTTGCTTAGGTGTTGCAGCCTCTGGGGCCTTTCAAAAAGGTGTGTATATGTAATGACAGATTATGCAACACTTAGATTGCACACAGGTGGACATCATTTCACTAATTATGTGACTTCTGAAGGTAATTGGTTGCACCAGAGCTTTTTATGGGCTTCATAACAAGGGGGGTGAATACATACGCACATGCCAATTATCAGTTTTTTATTTCTGAAAAATAGTTTTATGTATATATTTTTCTAATTTTACTTCACCAACCTAGACTATTGTGTTCTGATCCATCACATATAATTCAGATTAAAAAAACATTGAACTAAAGGCTGTAATGTAGCAAAATAGGTAAAAAGCCAAGTAAATATTTTTGCAAGGCACTGTATGTACGGTTTTACTAACACATGGCAAAATTGGGCTTAGGCATTTGGATTTTACCCTTAGGCACGAAGGGGTTAAACTCTGCAGTATCTTCCTAGCCATAGAAGTTAAACTAACAGTTGCTTTTAAACTAACAGTGCTTTATTTTGTCTAAATATTTCTGGACCATATCAATTTTTAACTATAGTGAATCATTTGGGGCTGTGTCAATACCATCCCCATTATGGACATGAGCTCCCCGTGCTCCTTTGTATACACAGAGCTGAAGAAAGTATTTATTAAATTTGCCTTCTCTTTGTCCCCAGTCACCCACTGTAGATTATCTAATCTAATATTAAATTGAGTTTCTCTCCAGTTCCTATTTATAATGATTCTCCAAACCTTGTTGTACCCCTCCATTATTTTTCCACCAGGTTTTTATGGGAGAAATCAGCATGCTAATTTTTTAAGCATGTATTTTCCACTGAATTAGAAGAAATACTATTCAAAAGATGTATACATCATCACTTGAATGCATAAAGCCTATCACCGGAACAGGACCCTATATAATTAGATATTAGTAAATGGTAAATATAATGTCTGTGTCATTCCATAGGGACCTTTTTAAATTACTTTAGTGAATAAGAATTAGTATGGTACAGTTGGTATACTGTAATCAATCCATTCTGCCTTCAGGTTTGAAAAGCTACAGTCTCTACCACAGGGCCTTTGGTACATAGGGAAACATTCCTTGTTTTTTCCTCTCTCTCAAGGCTACTATTGTATCCCTTTAACCACTTCAGCCCCGGACCATTTGGCTGCCTAAAGACCAGAGGACTTTTTACAATTTGGCACTGCGTGGCTTTAACTGGTAATTGGGTGGTCATACAATGTCTTCTATCATGCAATGTTGTACCCAAACAAAATTTGCATCCTTTTTTTTCCCCACAAATAGAGCTTTCTTTTTATGGTATTTGATAGCCTCTGCGATTTTTTTTTTTTTGCAATTATAAACGGAAAAAGACTGAAAATTTTGAAATAAAATGATATTTTCTACTTTTTGTTATAAGAAAAATCCAATAAACTCAATTTTAGTCATTTAGGCCAAAATGTATTCAGCCACATGTCTTTGGTAAAAAAAAATGTCAATAAGCGTATATTTATTAGTTTGCGCAAAAGTATTAGCGTCTACACACTAGGGTACATTTTCTGGAATTTACGCAGCTTTTAATTTATGACTGCCTATCTAATTTCTTGAGGTGCTAAAATGGCAGGGCAGTACAAACCGCCCCCAAATGACCCCATTTTGGAAAGTAGACACCCCAAGGAAATTGCTGAGAGGCATGTTGAGCCCATTGAATATTTAATTTTTTGTCCAGTGATTGAAAAATGTAAAAAAAAAAAATTACAAAAAGTTGTCACTAAATGATTTATTGCTCAAACATGCCATGGGCATATGTGGAATTACACCCCAAAATACATTCTGCTGCTTCTCCTGAGTACGGGGATACCACATGCATGAGACTTTTTGGGAGCCTAGCCGCGTACAGGACCCCAAAAACCAAGCACCGCCTTCAGGCTTTCTAAGGGTGTAAACTTTTTATTTTACTCCTCACTACCTATCACAGTTTCGAAGGCCATAAAATGCCAAGATAGCACAACCCCCCCCTCCCCCAAATGACCCCATTTTGGAAAGTAGACACCCCAGGCTATTTGCTGAGAGCCATGGTGAGTATTTTGCAGCTCTCATTTGTTTTGGAAAATGAAGAAAGAAAAGAAAAATCTGCGAGATCTGCAAAATACTCACCATACCTCTCAGCAAACAGTTTGGGGTGTCTACTTTCCAAAATGGGGTCATTTGGAGGGGGGGGGCATCTGGGCATTCTATGGCCTCCGAAACTGTGATAGGCAGTGAGGAGTGAAATCAAAAATTTATACCCTTAGAAAGCCTGAAGGCAGTGATTGGTTTTTGGGGTCCTGTACACGGCTAGGCTCCCAAAAAGTCTCACATGTGGTATCCCCGTACTCAGGAGAAGAAGCAGAATGTATTTTGGGGTGTAATTCCACATATGCCCATGGCATGTTTGAGCAATATATCATTTAGTGACAACTTTGTGCAAAAAAAAAAAAAAATTGTCTTTTTCCTGCAACTTGTGCCAAAATATAAAATATTCCATGGACTCAACATGCCTCTCAGCAAATAGCTTGGGGTGTCTACTTTCCAAAATGGGGTAATTTGGGGGGGGGGGGTTGAACTGTCCTGGCATTTTATGCACAACATTTTGAAGTCACACATCACCCACTCTTCTGACCACTTGAAGACAAAGCCCTTTCTGACACTTTTTACAAAAATGAAAAAAAATCAAAATATGAAAAAAAAATTTTTTTTTGCAAAAAAATTACTTTGAACCCCCAAACATTATATATTTTTTAAAGCAAAGGCCCTACAGATTAAAATGGTGGATGTTGCATTTTTTTTTCACACAGTATTTGCGCAGTGATTTTTCAAACGCTTTTTTTTTTGGAAAAAACACTTTTTTTAATTTTAACGCACTCAAACACACTATATTGCCCAAATGTTTGATGAAATAAAAAAGATGGTCTACTGCTAAAATTACTGCCCTCGATCTGACCTTCGCGGTGATACCTCACATGCATGGTGCAATTGCTGTTTACATACGACGCCAGACCGACGCTTGCATTCGCCTTTGTGCGAAAGCAGAGGAGGACAGGGGTGCTTTTTTTTTTTAAATGATTTATTTTGCTTTTTTATTTTATTTTTAAACTGTTCTTTAATATTTTTTTTGATCATTATTATGGTTATCTCAGGGAATGTATATATCCCCTATGACAGCAATAGGTAGTGACAGGTACTCTTTTTTTGAAAAAATTGGGGTCTATTAGACCCTAGATCTCTCCTCTGCCCCCAAAGCATTTGACCAAGAATAATACCAAGATGATACCTAAATCCGCAGGCATCATTCTGGTATAACCACTCAAAGTCCAGCAACATACCAGTATGTTGCTGGTCCTTGTTGGGCATATATTGTCATCTTTTTTGTTCATGCAGCCTGTGGGCTGAACGAAAAATAGAGATTGATCGTAGGTATGCCCACCATTAGAATACCTCCCTTCATCCATGCACTTCTAATGATGAGCATACATGCACCATTTTGTTTTTAACTGTGGTGGTAAAATCACCTCCTACAGTGCTGGAGTCACGGCTTTATGTATCGTGGGAGCAAACGCTGTTGCTGTCAAGATAAATCCACGCTGCAACTGAATGGCGTACCTGCTAAGCAAATGATGGTTAACAATAAACCAAAGTAACATTACAGTATAACAGTAAGACATAAATGCAAAGCAAATACAAAAAAATAGTAAAAAATAAAACATTTTTTAACACAATCTGTGCCTAAAATATATATATGCCAAAGCATGGGGGCATCCGCCCCAAAAGTTCGGCATATATGCTTTTTTTTTTAACTGTGGTAGTGAAATCACCTCCTACAGCGCTGGAGTCACGGCTTTATGTATCGTGGGAGCAAACACTGTTGCTGTCAAGATAAATAAATCTGCACTGCAGCTGAATGGCGTACCTGAAAACAAAAAAAATGGTTAACAATAAAACACAGTAAACAGTAAAGTATAAAAAAATTACATACCTGAAAAGCAAACATGATAAAACATAATAACAATAAAACATTGCAGAATAGAATACAGTAAAAAAGAGCAGAACAATAGAGAGAATAGAGAGAGAGAGAACAATAAAACGACAACTATTTTTTTTTTTTTTTTTTTATATATATTTTTTTTTACACTTTTATTTGTAACTGTTGTAACTGTAACGGTTCGGTTCCAGGTTCGGGTCTCTCAAAATGCGATGGCATCTTGGGAGACCCTGTGAAAGTGTGTCCTAGTCTGTGCAGTGCTGTAGCCTACGCTAAAACTCCACTAGTTTATGGTAGCGTTCAAAACATTCACCAATGCAAAGACCAGGATTGTCAGGACAAGAGGGACAATAATAGTGGGTGTCACGCCTATATCCGCGCTTGCTACAGACACGAAATCTTCTTTGGGTAGGGGTACTAGGGAGGACATACGGAAAATGGCTCTCATGCAGCCAGCTTACTGCATTTGGATTGGGATGGTGAGGTGAAGCTCCGTCTGGAAACAGAAGGGCTCTGACGATCTTTTCCTGGAATTTAAGGAAGGATCCAGTCCGTCCGGAAGCTCTGTATAGCACATGAGCGTTTAGCAAAGCCAATTGAAATAAACAGACACTTTTTTATACCAGCGTCTGGCCTTACGGGCAAATAGGTATGGCGCCAACAACTGGTCGCCGAGGTCCACCCCTCCCAAAATTTTGGTTATATTCGTGGACATAGAGGGGTTTCTCCACAACACTAGTCGCCGTAGGAATTTGGACCATCGTGTCTGTGTGAAGGGAGGACAGAACGAAAACGTTTTTATGCCGCGTACACACGGTCGGATTTTCCAACGGAAAATGTTCGATGTGAGCTTTTTGTCGGAAATTCCGACCGTGTGTAGGCTCCATCGGACATTTTCCATTGGAATTTCCGTCACACAAAATTTGAGATCTGGATCTCAAATTTTCCAACAGCAAAATCTGTTCTCGTAAATTCCGATCGTGTGTACACAATTCCGACGCACAAAGTTCCACGCATGCTCAGAATCGAGTACGAGACGGAAGCGCTTGGTCTGGTAAAACTAGCATTCGTAATGGAGATAGCACATTCGTCACGCTGGAATTTTTAAATCTTTCAATGCAGCGCATTCTCTTCTTCTTTAGAATGCTAGAATAATGAAGTTGTTTTGCTGCTCATATTCACACAGAGTTCTGAAAAACTGATTTCTTTATTATTTCTCGTGATCTCCTGAATATTTTATTTTTTGTTTTTCGTCAGATCTCCATAATAATGTATTTAATTTTGGTTTTATAGTGTTTTTTTAATCAAGATCTCCTTGTGTTTTGTTTTTTTTCTAGTGCTCTCCATAATATTGTTTTTTATTTTTGTGTGTCAAGTTACCACAACACCATTATAATCTTGTATTTTTTTTAACTTCAAGGAGGTTGGTTTGTGTTGGTGTCCCTTGTAAATTTGACATTGTATATTTGAAATGTACCTGCCTACTCACAAACTGTCCTTTTTGAAGTAAAACACATAGGCAAGTATTTGTGGGAAAAAAAATAGCCATTTATTATGGGTCATAAGAAAATAAAGAGGAAGGCAATGCTGGAGAAACTGGTGAAATTGGCGAAGCCTTTGTACCCCAGGGCACACATCAAGTTTTTTCCAGCCAAAATTGGTAGCCTGAGGAGTCCATATAATAGTGATCACAACCGGTCCAGGAGTCCAAGAGATCAGGAACAGCAGCAGATGACATATATGTCCCTAGGCTGTGGTCATATAACAGCCTGTGTCTTTTGTCAGACCAGACTGAACCCAGGCCATCACTTTCTTGTCTTACTTACACTCTTTCTTACACACTTGCTTCCAGGCTGTGGCTGTGGTGTTGGAGGTGTGACAGGAGGTGGAGGAGGATAGTCCAACTCACACAGGTGTGTTTTGGTTGTGAGTTGGCCCCTCAACCCCTCATTTAGTGTCGTATAAATTATTTCCTCACCGATGAGGCGTTGGCCCTCCTCCATTTGCTGCATTTGCTGAGGGCCGCCTTAGCCTCCCGAATCAGCCTAAGCGCTGCCTCCTGCACATTACTCCCCTTCCTGGGCCTTTTGTTGGAAGGCGGAGGGGAGGGACCTGCTATTCTGTCAGGCTACTGAGCCGGGCCACCTCCTGGCTGCCACATTCCACAGCCTCCTCCTGGCTGAGACTTTCCTGTGTATGAAAAAGGGACATAGTTTTAGTTTTTTGTTCATCAATCACACACAATTTTCAGCTCATGACTGTTGCAAATTAAATGTTAACCGGTTCCCGACCGGCGCACGCCGATGTACGTCGGCAGAATGGCACGGCTGGGCAAATGGGCGTACCTGTACGTCCATTTGAATTCCCCGCCGTGCCATTGCGTACCGACACGCGCGCCGGCCGGGAGCTCCGTGAGTCGGGTCGCGGGTCCCGGGGACTCGATTGCCGCGGGGATACTCGACCGCCTCATGGAGAGGACGAACGGGGAGATGCTGATGTAAACAGCATCTCCCCGTTCTGCCTAGTGACAAGTGTCACTCGATCTCTGCTCCCTGTCATTGGGAGCAGAGATCAGTGACGTCAAACACCAGCCCATCCCCCTGACAGAATTCACTCCCCTAGGACACACTTAACCCCTCCCCGCCCCCTAGTGGTTAACCCCTTCACTGCCAGTGTCATTTACACAGTAATCAATGCATTTTTAATTGCACTGATCGCTGTATAAATGACAGTGGTCCCAAAAATGTGTAAAAAATGTCCGACATGTCTGCCATAACGTCACAGTCACAATAAAAATCGCTGATCGCCGCCATTTCTAGTAAAAAAAAAAAATTTAATAAAAATGCTATAAAACTATCCCCTATTTAGTAAACGCTATAACTTTTGCGCAAACCAATCAACGCTTATTGCGATTTTTTTTTTTTACCAAAAATATGTAGAAGAATACGATTGGCCTAAACTGAGGAAAAAAAATGTTTTTTTCTATATTTTTGGGGGATATTTATTATAGCAAAATGTAAAAAATAATGCATTTTTTTCAAAATTGACGCTCTTATATTGTTTATAGCGCAAAAAATAAAAATCGCAGAGGCGATCAAATACCACCAAAAGAAAGCTCTATTTGTGGGAAAAAAAGGACGTCAATTTTGTTTGGGAGCCACTTTGCACGCCTGCGCAATTGTCAGTTAAAGCGACGCAGTGCCGAATCGCAGAAAACGCTCTGGTCAGGAAGGAGGTAAAATCTTCCGGGGCTGAAGCGGTTAACAAATAGAAAAGACTATCATTCTGACCCCAGCATTTTTCATTCTTGTCCCAAACATATTTGGCCACTACTGTCTTTTGATATGTAAAACACTTTATTAAATCAGCAATTAGTGATCAATAATAACATCTAGTTAACATCATTAATTTTACGACCAGAAATATGTTGAACAATGCTATACCTGACTCAAGCTGGGCTCCTCCACTTCTTCCTGGCTGGAAGGCCAGGTTGGACGTCGGAAGCCTCAGCTGGGGTGGAAGGAAGCGTGGAAGGAAGGGTTGAGAGGGATTGCCTGACTTCAGTCTGGTCTGACAAAAACCGCAGTCTCTCATAGTACCACAGCCTGGGGACATAAATGTCATCTGCTGCAGCTCCTGATCTCATGGAATCCTGGACCTTATTGCGCTCCCTATTATAAGTGCTCCTTAGCCCACCAATTTTGGCTTTTAAATAGGGGATGGTTTCCGTGGGGATCACCAGCTTCACCAACTCCAGCAGTTTCTCCAACGCTGCTTGCCTCTTTTGTTTATGATTATAATGCGGATGTTTCACTTGCCACAGACAGTGCAGCTCCCTAAACTTGTCTATGAATAGGGGGAGAAAGTTATGATCATTGAAGCCATCCATTTTCTCTGCAAGACACAACACAAGACAAACCCTAATGTCAGGCTAAACTCTCATAATCTTGTCCCAATATAGGCCTCAATCTATAAGCAGTATAGGCCACTGATGCACCAAGTTAAAATTGTACCTTCGTTAGAACGATCGGCACTTCCTCTACTCCTTCCTCCGCTCACAGATCGTACGTACTACGCACGCGTGTTATGCTTTATATACACTGCGCATGCATGAAACTCCACCCGCCCCAGATGTTCTTTCTAGTCTATTCCCTGCCCTTTCGGTGCAGTGGGAGAGCACATGGTGGGGACAGAGCAAGTACATGCAGACAGCATGCAACAGCAACGATGAAAGCTCGAAGCCACGAACGTCCCGATCCCGGAGGAGATTTAAGGCCTCAAATATATCTTTTGTATAGATGGTGGACATCTTGAAGAGGGCCGACTATGATGGGAAGCATGGACCTTACCTAAACCCAAATGTGAGAAAAGCCAAGATCATGACTAAAGTTGTGAAAAGTCTGCACCTGAATTTTGGATACGGCGATCCAAGGATCAACTGAGGAAACATGAAATTGAGGGAGCAGGATCAGTACAGAAGGATCAAGAGAGTTCTTCAAAAAAGTAAGTAGTTGTCGTGTGTTCCTTTTATTATTATTACTTGCATGCTGGTCCATGTGCTTTTCTTTACTGTTGTACAGTTTAAAATGGCAACTTTCATGTTTGTGGGCACAGTAATCGTTCATAGTAAACATAGTTTGTTCGCCCACTAATACGATGTTTGGGGCAGATCCAGGTTAACTACATTTGGTCATGCCTATCTGTATTAAAAGAAGTTTAGTACATTGTTGTCTAGATGGTTTTGTAACTAGAATGAAATGCAAACTTGATTCAGTGTAAGGAGAGGACAGCTGTTTACACATCTGGATGCAGGAGCACTAGTGTGGGACACCAGAACAAACTTTTTAGGGTATCCACACAGTGGATACTAGGGGTGTCTCCATGTGTGAAAATTGTACATAAAAGGTAAGTATTCCAGCTTTAGAAAGGGAAAAAAAATGGCTTCAGCTTGGAACTCTGCCCAAAAGGACAATTGTACGACACTTCCAAGCAATGTTTCATATTACTATTTCTGCCCTCAAATATCTGTGTCAGGGACATACTGCCCGTTCCACAATGTGCACTCGCAAGTCACGGACTTCGCGCACGCATGTGCGCGTGTTACACTCGCTTTGGCGCCCAACGGTACATAAAAGACGCTTAGTAATGCTGCCCCTTGCGGTTTGATCTGCTTCTGTTTCCTGATTCTGTGCCAGTATTCTGCTCCTGTGTTTGACCCAGCTTCCTGACCTTGCTTCTGTCTCCAATCCTGACCTCGGCTTGTTTGACCCTGCTTTGTTACCTGCCTGATTGCCTGTTGCCAAGACCCAGCCTTGACTCTGACTATTCTCTGTCTGCCGTTTATGCTATGTTCCCTGGTGTGTATGACCCTGCCTGCTGATCTGCATCCACTGCTCTGCAAACCTGCAACTGCTGACCTGCATCCGCTGCTCTGCAAACCTGCAACTGCTGACCTGCATCCGCTGCTCTGCAAACCTGCAACTGCTGACCTGCATCTTCTGCTCTGAAAACCTGCATCTGCTGACCTGCATCCGCTGCTCTGCAAACCTGCATCTGCTGACCTGCATCCGCTGCTCTGCAACCTGCATCTGCTGACCTGCAACCGCTACTCCAGCTTCCACTTGACACAACTCCAAGCAGTAAGGACTCAGCAGGCACCTTTACCTCACTGTGCTCTTACCGCCACTGTTCCCACTCCAGTGGTCTCCGAGCCAGGGTGGTATGGGAGGTCTACCTCCGCACGTCAGGCTCACATCCAAGGTACCTTACAGTATCAAACCGCCATGTCTGAGCCTGCAGGAGGGACCTCGCCTATGGACTTTGTCAACATCTCACAGCCCTCACTCAGGTCATGGAGTCTCTGCAGGACAGCCTCGTCCGAATGGAAAAGCAGACACAAGATCTGACCATCTCGGCAGACCCACCTCTGATTCCTACTTCCTTCTCTGGAATGATACCACCTCCTGAGCCTAGCTTGCCTGTCCCTGAGAGGTTCTCTGGGAACCTAAACGAATTCTGGGCGTTTCACAAAGCATGCAAACTGTACTTCTCATTGCTACCTTGAACTTTCTCATCTGAAGTTACCAAAGTAGGCTTTGTTATTACTTTGCTGCAGGGGGAGCCCCAGGCCTGGGCCCATCACCTACTTGAAGTCCGCCATGTAGCTCTGGACTCTCTGTCATCCTTCCTCGATGCCATGGCCCGACTTTATGACGATCCTCAACGGACTTTTACCACCGAGGCTGCCCTCCACTTGCTCCAGCAAGGCCGCTGAACGGTCGAGGACTATGTTACCAATTTCAGACGCTGGAGCGCAGATACCCAGTGGAATGAGGCCGCCCTCCAACACCAGTTCCGTCTCGGTCTTTCTGAGAGTTTGAAGGATGAGTTAGCCCGGGTTGGTATTCCTGATGCTCTAGAGACTTTGATTACATTATCTATCCAGATAGACTGACGACTCTGGGAACGCGGAGCAGAAAGGTCTACTCAGCAGGTCCGCCCAGCTTGGATGCTACCCCGGATGCCAGCTCCTGTGCACCCCGTCAGCACCAGTCCAGTTCCTGTCAAGACCTCATCTCTTAACCAGACTTTTGCTTCCGTTAAACCAAAGCAGCTTAGACTGATGAAACATTCCCTTTCTGCCCAAGAACGACTTCGTCGGCAGCAGATCTATCTATGCCTGTACTGTGGAGAAGCTGGTCACTACGTCTCTTCTTGTCCTGCTAAGCTGCGCAAGGTCCTGGCTACCTCTTTTCCCAACCACGCACCTCCCTCTACCAATGCCACTCACCTGGCCCTACCTATCTCGTTCCAATTGACAGGAAGGACAATACCAGTGACTGCGATAATCGACTCAGGGGCATGCAGTTGTTTTATCGATTTAGATTTTGCAGCTCAATAACGCATCCCACTCCAACCCAAGGCTCAGGGACTCTCCACCTTCCTGGAGTAATGACCCAGAAAACCCCTCCTTTGCCTGTAATCACCTCCATAGATCATAAAGAACTATTAAGCTTGGATGCTATTGCATCTCCCCTGTTTCCAGTCATCTTGGGCCTACCTTGGCTCCAGGCACACAATCCACAGATCGATTGGGGAACCGGAAGTATTAAGTTCCAGTCACCTAACTGCCTGCACCACTGCATGCCATCATGTCCCAGCACCTCTGGTCCTCTGTTATGCCTGGAACCAGATCCAGAGATATGCTCATCTGTGCCCAAACAATACCATAAGTTCTTGAACGTTTTCAGTAAACGTGGGGCTGAGGTCCTCCCACCTCATCGTCCATACGACTGTCCAATCAAGCTTCTTCCCGGTGCTGTAATTCCTTTCAGACGGATCTTTCCCTTATATGAATGGTAACTAGGGGTACTGAAGGAATACGTTGATGAAAATATCAAGTGGAGATTTATCCGCCCTTCCACTTCTCCAGCAGGAGCACTGAAAACCAGATATGAACCCACAAGCACAAACTGGAGAGCAGTAACGATCCGAAAAGAACGAGGCTTAAAAGCGTGAATCGTCTCTCACCAAACTTCTACTAACATGCGATAAACACGAGATTAGCAGAAGGAGCCCAAAGGGTGGCACACTTGGTAGTGCCGTCGTACGTGTTGTACGTCACCGCGTTCTTGGCGTTCGGAATTTCTGACAACATTGTGTGACCGTGTGTATGCAAGACAAGTTTGAGCCAACATCCGTCGGAAAAAAAAACATGGATTTTGTTGTCGGAATGTGCGATCGTGTGTACGCAGCATAATTATCCCTCCACTTCACAGCGAGCGAGCAAATTATTACACTTCAAGCAGGCTCTCTCCTCCAGCCTAAGACAGGAATCTACAAGCCTCTGGGGTAAGCCCAGGCGATCAGATCGCACGGTGCCACATGTGCTAACCTGATAATCAAACAAGTGACTATAAAGTGGCACGCTCATGTAACAATTGTCCACATACAAATGGTACCCCTTTCCGAATAAGGGTGACACCAAGTCCCACACAATCTTGCCAGTGCTCCCTATGTAATCTGGGCAGTTCAGCAGGCTCTACGTGACTATCTCTTCACTCGTAAACCTTAAAACCTATATATATAGCCTGTGGCCCTGTCACAGAGCTTATACATCTTTACCCCGTATCTGGCACGCTTGCTGGGAAGATACTGTTTGAAAGACAAGCGGGCAGAAAATTTAATCAGGGACTCATCAATGCAGACAACTTGATCGGGAGTAAACAAGGCTGCAAAACATTGGTTGAAGTGGTTTACGAGGGGGCCGAATTTTGTAGAGCCGATCGTATCCAGGGTCTCCACGAGGACGACAGAGTTCATTGTCATTGAAGTGCATGAACTGCAAGATCTGCTCGTATTGTGCCCTGGCCATGGAAGCAGAGAACATGGGCGTATGGTGAATTGGGTCAGTGGACCAATATGACCGCAACTCACTCTTTTTAGTTACGCCCATGAGGAGTAATAGGCCCAGAAAGGTCTTAAATTCGGAAACCGTAATTGGTTCCCAATCTCTGGCAATGGAGGACAACTGGGGATTAGTGGCGATGAATTTACCAGCATACAAATTACTTTGGTCCACAATAGCTCTATAGAGATCTTCCGTGAAAAACAGCGAATAAAAATCAAGTGATGTAAAATCAACTGTTTCCACCTGAATTCTGGGTTGGCCAGTGAATGGGGGAAGTATGGGTGCTGCAGAAGTGGTGGGCTCTCAATTAGGATTGGCAAATTCTGCAGGAAGGACACTATGGGCACGATGGCCTGTCTTTGTCTTCTTGGTGGCAGCGGGACACTACTTGTGCTTGCCAGCTTGAACTGCACTTATGGGACTCACCACGTCACCACGTGATACTGCAGTGCTGGATGTACGTTCAGGGTGTACTAGGCCACTGGTGCTTGCCAGTTCACCAGAAGAATGAGCGGCACTAGTACTTCTCTGCTCCATACGAACGCCCTGCAGTTCTTGCACCTCAACAACAGCAGAAGAAGATTGGGGTCTGGTACGCCTGACCTTGGCAGTATGACAGGGACCACAACTCCATCGTCAGAGCTATCTGTCATGGAGCCGCTGTGGTCTACAGGACCATAATCTGAGCCTAAATCTGACAGATGAGTGACTTCCTCTTAACTATCTGTGATGCTCAGAAACGTATAGGCCTCTTCACTAGTGTACCTTTGATTTGCCATTTTGGGCTCTAAATTTACTGGTACACTAGTGAGACTCACAGGAAAAAAAGCTCCTAGGCTGTCAGCAACTGTATCAAACCCTACCAAAAAAACTGTTAGTGATCGCAGGGATCCGGCCTGACTCTGCTAATGCTGCAGTTATGTGTTAAGTGTTTTCTAAGTGACAGTAATCGATCGATACTGCACTTGGGTGGGCTGGGCTGGGCGGAGGGGCAAAACGCAGTTGCTAGCAGGTATCTGGGCTGATCATGCTAACACTGCATTTTTGGGAACCCTAAACTGCTGGGGACGGTAGTATAGATCTGATCAGATCAGATATTGATCCGTTCAGACACTATACCACTAAGGGAGGTGTATGCTGCGTGCGAGGGTGTTAGCGCTACTGGCACTAATCTGCCTGGGGCGACGCAGACCCTAACTGACCCTAAAACCTAACTGATATCAACCACCGGGTGATCAGGGGGTTAAACCTTTATTGGGTAATAAACGGCGGGTGCCCTGACGCTATAAAAAACAAACTAACCAGCGTCACCCGTAACACTTATACTGTGATCACTGGTGACAGGGGGTGAAAGGGTTAACTAGGGGGCAACCAGGGGGTTAAAACCTTTGTTAGGTAATATATGGGGTACCTGATGCTATAAAAACCTGACGGTGAAACTAAATAGCTAACTGGCTAACTAGGGTCACCTGTAACACTTATACGTTGATCACTGGCGTTATCCGCGATACTAATACGGTGATCAGAAAAAAGATCGCTTAGTGACACAGGCGACAGGGGGTGAAAGGGTTAACTGGGGGCAATCAAGGGGTTAAACCTTTATTAGGGGAGTTAGGGGGGGTACCCTAGACTTAAAGGGGCCTACCACTAACTGCCTCAATGCTTATAACTGTCACAAAATGACACCAATGCAGTGATCAGTAAAAAAATGAAAGCTGCTATTGGTGTCACTGTGACAGCAGGTGCAAGGGGGGTGATTGGGGGGTGATTTGTGTGCCTATGTGTACTGGTGTTAGTGTGCTGTTGGTGTAACTCACTCTGATGTCTTCTCTCCTTGGGCGCCGGAACGAAAAGGCTTCACGAGGAGAGATGACATCACTTCCTCTACTTCTGTTTACAGTTTCAGAAGCAGAGGAAGCTTCTCATTCATCAGGAGCGATCGTGAGGGAGAGGCCATGTATCAGTGGCCTCCCCCTCAGGACAGATCACTCCTAGAACAAAACCGACCGCCTCGGGCACCGGGGGGCCGTGATCGCGGGAGGGGAGTAACATACCCATACATTACTCTGCCTGCCCGTGCCATTCTACCAACGTATATCATTGTGAGGCGGTCGGCAAGTGCTTAAAGTAAGTAATCTTCAAACTTGGAGGCAGGTTTCTCATCTTTGTGTGTAGTAAAGCAGGAAGATTCCAGGGAGAAACCTGTTCTATCTCTGTATCTAAGTTTAATACCTTTTTTTTTTTTTGGAAAATTCTTTTTATGCCATATTTTTTATAAACAATGCACTTTGTTTATAAAAATATGTGTAGCGCTTACCCCCCGAAGGAGCGGCTGAAAATTTGTTATATCCGTAATTCACGTTTACTACCTAACCCTCGCAGCCCATAGATTTAAAAGTCACAGTCCTTAATGCTTTTCTTAATGCTTTATTTATCAACTTAAACTGGGATGGGAGAAGGACTTTCTTTGAGATGCTCTTGGGTTGATTTCTGATCTTTCTTTTGTTTCACTAGCAAAAGACTCATAACATTGCGGGTGACAGCGATTCAAAACTGGATGATTAATTTTTCGGGGGAAGATGGAAGTAGATTTTTTTGATAGAGAATAAACAATAAAGAGTCACTCTGAATAATGTCTTTATCTGTAGAACTTTTAAGAACAGTCTGTATCTCTATATATGTGCTTGCAGCTTCACCGCCACCTTTTTACCACTACTTCCCATCCGCATGGTACTTCCAAGTTGAGCTAAAAAGAGTCACTCTGAATGACCTCTCCCGCTTGACTGATTGGAATCCCGGGGCAATGCTGAACCCAAAGGCACAGGCCACAACCACCTGTCTTGCTGACTTGTGTACCAACATCCCTCAGGCTCTGGACAGTACCCCTCCCGGGGCTTTTCACTCACTTGATCAATAGCCTGTGTGTCGCTCCTAAGCGATGGATCACCCAGTTTCCTTCAGCTTGTCTCTACTTCTCCCGCAATGATTCTTAGTTCCTTTTCTCCTTTGTGGCCCGCTCCCCTCCCTGCAGGGGCGGCCAACGACATCAGCAAGACTATTTTCACGTTTAAAGAACGAACAATGGACCCATATTGGAGTGTTGCGCAGAAAATACAGAAAAACTGGTAAAATCTTCATCTTAAGGAGGTTCACCATACCAATCAGGGAAAGTGGTAAATGCTTCCAGGCGTCCAGCCAAATCTTATCCTTTGCAAGAAGCGGCATTAAATTGAGTGATAGATAATCGCCTACTTTGCGAGATACACGAATACCAAGATATTTAAATTCAGATACCCAAGCTATAGGGACCAGGGGTGATACTCGAGCCCGAGCCCCATCATCAATAGCCATGACATTGGACTTGTAAAAATATATATTACCGCGCTGTCCTGGTGTCACTCATAGAGTGAGATCAAATGTGTAAGAAAAAACTGCTGCAACTTAATGTGAGACACACACAATATACAGAATAGGAACAAAAAAAAAAGCTGCGCTGAATAAATGATGTGTAAAAACTAATATGATATATGATTAATATCTGTGCATCAGAAAAATTAAATGTGATAAATATTCCATATGACCCAATGCAATGTGATAACACAATGCTGGTAAACGTGCATATACAAAGGAAAAAAAAAGTACAAGAGCTCTCTAGGTGTCCAATTAATTCCTAATGGTTTACTGAGCAAGTATTCCACAAAATATATGATCCAAAAAAGGAGTTTAAACGTTGATTCCTCAGCCCTCCGCAGTGACATCAAACACGACACCCAAGAAGATGTGACAGGGTACAACAGGAAAGATCCTCCACCAGTGATAATACTGCCGCTTACCAGCTTGCTAGATCTCTTGTTTAAGGAGATTGCATGTGCCTGTGGCTTATTCCCCAGCCCCGGGTTTCTGTGCTTAGATAGCAAGATGTTTCCAGATATTCCACTCAAGATAGCAAGATGTTTCCAGATACTCCACTCAAGATGTCCACAGTGTAAAAGATATGCATTTTTAAGCTCGCTGAGGGGTGATGGGGAGAGATTGAAGAAAACTACATTGGACTTCTCCCAATTGATTCGTAGACCCAAAAAATTTGCAAAGGTGCCTAGAATCTCAAATACTGCTTCTAAGGATGATAACGGATCCTGTAAAAAAGAGGAGCATGTCATCCGCGTATAGGGCAGTACATTCTCGAATTCCTCCCACCTCAAGAGCTTTCACCTCTGTAGATGATCTCAGAGCAATAGCTATGGGTTCAGTGGCAAGAGCAAATTAGGCTGGGGAGAGTGGACATCCCTGACGCGTCCCCCTACCCACCGAGAACTGTGCAGAGACTGACGTGCATATTTTAATTGTCGCCTTGGGCCTACTGTAAAGCAGAGAGCTCCAGGTAAGAAACACATTTCCAAATCCCATATACCGTAAGACCATGGACATATAGTGCCAGTCCACGGAATCTAAGGCCTTGGCCATATCTAAGGAAACTATTACCCTGGCCCCAGGATTGGAATGATTGATCTGTAAGTATGCAAATAGCCTGCGAAAATTGGTGCCTGTGGATTTCTGGGGAATGAAGCCTGTTTGATCTATGTCTACCAGTGTGGTAATCACCTTCGATAATCTTGTGGCTAGTATTTTCGTTAGGATCTTGAGATCCTGAATGAGGAGAGCTCTTGGTCTATAGGAGGAGCAGCTCAAGGAGTCCTTGCCCGGTTTGGGCAGCAGAACCACCTGAGCCTCCATGAGAGAATCCAGTAGAATCTTATTTTCTAAATAAAAGTGAAACAGAGTCCTAAGTCTCGGGACAAGAACTTCTAGATGCAACCTATACCACTCTATGCAGAATTCATCAGGCCCCGAAAATTTGTGGGGCGGGAATGATCTGATGGCAGTTTCAATTTCCTTCTCTGTGATCTCTACCTCTAGGCTATTTTTATCTGTCTCAGATAGCACTGGGATGCGCAGGGAAGAAAGTAAGGATTCCAAGTCCTGTTCATTATAAGCCGGGATAGGTGTATACAGTGTTCTATAATAGTCTACAAAAGTGTCTAGAATGTCTTTCGGGTCACTTAGCAAGGTTCCCTGAGAGTTGGTAATGCAGGGGATATTAGTCTGAACTCTCTGTTCTGCAACCAAAATAGCCATCAATTTTCCATTTTTATCTTCTTGTTCAAAAAGGGATTCTGCCCTCCTCGTCCAAGAGGTGTGTGTCAGCTCAGTGAAATGCAACGCCAGAAGACAACATGCTTCCAACAGTTTGGCATAGGTAATGTCTGACTGGTTGGTTGCATGGGCCAGCTCACACATTCTCTCTCTATCCTGCAGTTACTTAGACAAGACATTAAATTCTTTACGTGCTTGCTTGATCACTGATATATACTGACCTTGCATACGCACCTTAAAGGCATCCCAAACTATATAAACAATATACGTGCAGCGCTAAACAAAAGAATGTGAATAAATATATCAAAATATATTTAAAAAAATGAGTGATTTAAAAGTAAATATAAATAATGTTACTCAACACAATACAAGTCTGTGAAGTGTATGAAAGTGTCCAAAAAAATACACTAAGTATAGGGATGTCCAGAGGCAATATTTAAGCTCTGCAGACTAGAGCCAAAAGATCCAAGTCAATCAGTGTGCATAGAAGGGGTCTTCTCAGACAAGGGAGTTGCTTGGACACAAGATGTTGACTGAAGACTGGATTACACAGCAATCAGAGGAAATACGTCATAAGCATCTAGAGTTAAATACTCTTACCAGATCCAGTGGGACATAGCTGCCTTACGGCAGTACGTCTATCAGAGCTTGTGGAAGTGGCCTCCCATGAACTCTCCCCAGAGGTTCTCGCTACGGTCACGATCTCCAATGAATGGGATTAACCATGGGTCACGGTCTGCGATAGCCAGGACAATGGGGGTTCTCAGCTCCCTCACACACTCTCCGATTCCAGGCAGGTTCAAGAGGTCAAAAACAACCCATCATGGAGGAAAAAGAAAGAAAAGGGCTCCACATGGCGTAGGTCAAAAAAAAATTTAAGGGATTTATTGAATAAAAAACCTTACAAATAGAAAGTGATCACAGGATAAAAGATAATGGCAATGTGGGAAGCTAAAATGCCCTACGCGTTTGGACTAAAAAGCCTTCAGCTGGGGCATAAAACAGCATCCCCACATTGCCCATATATATAGACTAAAAACACCATGCCAAATAATTGGAGAACCTTCCTAGAAAAGGAGGAGGACGACCAAAGGAACAAGAAACAAAAAAAGTACAATCGAGATGTTTCTGACTATAAAAATGGTTTAGTTTTTGGATGGCAGAAAAAGATAGCACAGGGAGTTGATTCCGGGTCCACCAGTATATCTACTGAGAACGTGGAACAAATTGTTCGCTACCCAGATAGGAGGTTGAACTATGACCCCCCCCCCAGGTCAGGTAGACCAATTGAACCTGGGCCCAATCTCTCTGCCCTTAGACCCGGGCCACAGATGCACCAGTTCCTAGAGACTTGAGCCGTGGGAGACATCCCTCGGGCCCTGGGGGTTACACCCCGGTGTCTTACCGTGGTGGGCACCCCTCGAGTCGAAGGGGTAAGCAACCAAACAGCAGAGGTAGGGGAAATGGGGAGAATAGAGGTAGAGGCCCCTATCAAGGCCAGTATGATCCAAAATTCAATACCAGAACCGACCACCCCAATGATGGTTACGGTTATGGTACCCCTGTACATGTGAGTAATCATTTTGCTGCCCTCCGTGATGGACAGTCTCGGGATGCACACTATGATTACGCCTACCATGATGACAGGGGGAATGGTGAATATAACAGAATGGCATACCCGTATAACCACTTGGGCCCTTCTCAAACCCCGGGTTTTCACAAACCAGGACACAACCACCCCCCTCGAAGTCCAAGACCAAGAGAGGATGCAGAGGAGGGTGGCAACTACAATGGAGGAAAAAGAAAAAGGTCACACTAGGTGCCGGCATATATAATTTGAGCAAGGTCAGTGTTTCTGACCATGAAAAGTATGTTTTAAGATAAGGGACTTAGATTCGTCCCCCCCAAAAAGCTAAATAAATTCTCCACATTTGTGGATGTACACAAATACATCCGCAAGTTAAATATACAAAGACACTTTTTATCCCAACCTGCAGCTAATCCCAGAACTACGAGACAGAGTGATATTAGACACTCCGGTCTCTCGAATCCATCACTCTTCAATCCCCCAAATAACACATCCCACTCTGTTAATGTTTTCAAGGATCTAGTTTTACGTGATTTAGAGAAAATTCCTGATAAACATACCTATCAGGATCCTGCCATTAGGGCAGGCATTGACTTTCTTTGCAACAGAAACAATCTAGTCATCCGCCCGGCCGACAAAGGCGGCGGGATAGTGGTTTTGGACAAGGATGACTATATTACTGAAATGAAACGTCTATTAGATGACCGCACTACTTATAACATCCTTCCTAAGGATCCTACTAAGGATTATAAACGAGCCCTTATGGCCCTCATAGACGAGGGTTTTTCCCTCAATATACTCACTCAGAAAGAGAGAGATTTTCTTGTACCTACAGCACCATGGATACCGGTCATTTATTACCTTCCGAAAGTGCATAAGAATCCCACCAATCCCCCCGGTCGTCCCATTGTAAGCGGGATAGATTCGGTTACTTCACGAATCGGAAGGTATATTGATTTCTATCTCCAGCCCCTGGTCAAGCAGATGCCTTCCTATCTAAAGGACACAAGGGCTACGATCAATCTTTTAGAACAAGTGGAATACCAAGATGGCCTACTTTTGGCCACCGCGGATGTATCCGCCTTGTATACGTCCATTCCGTTAGACCAAGGTCTAGCGGCTGTCAACGTATTTCTTTCTAGGGACTCTGGCCTCCCTCTTATCCACCGAAATTATGTTATGGAACTCCTCAGGTTCGCAACAGAACATAATTATTTTTGGTTCCAAGGAACTTATTACTCTCAGATCAAAGGTGTGGCCATGGGGGCTAAATATGCCCCCAGCTTGGCCAACCTTTTCATGGCCCTATGGGAGGAGGATGTCGTCTATTCCTGCAGGCCACCTCAGTTGGTTCTGTGGGCCAGGTATATAGACGACATCCTGCTCCTATGGAAGGGCAATCTTAAGTCACTTGAAAAATATATGGAATTTTTGAACATCAATGATAGAAACATCTCTCTGTGCTTTGAGGCTAGTTTTGAGACCATACACTTCCTGGATCTTGAAGTGTCCATGGTCAATAGACAGTTGGTTCTTAAAACTTTCTTTAAGCCCGCAGATCGTAACGGGTATATCCCGACAGACAGCTGCCACCATCGGCAGTGGCTAAAATCGGTCCCTAAGGGGCAGTTCCTCCAGTTGCGGCGCAATTGCAGTAATACTGAGGATTTTCAGTCACAGTCCCAAATTCTTAAAGAAAGATTTATAGAAAAGGGATATAGACCATCTGACCTCAATAATACCATCAGGGAAGTTGGGGAAGTTGATAGGGATTCACTTTTGAGTGACCGCCCCAAAGTACAGGGTGATAATCTACATAAATGGTCGTTCTTTACTGTATTTTCCACTCAACATAAAGAAGTCAAAAGGATTTTGGAGAGGCACTGGAAGGTCTTGAAATGCGACCGAGTTTTAGGTCCTGTCTTACCGGACCGGGCCAGTACCATCTTTCGGGGTGCACGCTCGGTCCAGGGGGAAATCGCCCCCAATGTTATTGACCCCCCCCAGTCTGTCTCTTTTTTTCAAGACTGTAAGGGATACTTCCCGTGTAGAAAGTGCAATGTGTGCCTACATAATATAAGTGGGAGACGCAAAACAACTTTCCACTCCACGGCCACATCCAGTATGAAACACTTCACTACATGTGCTACCCGGCATGTTGTCTATCTTATTACATGTCCATGTGGCAGACAATATGTCGGACGCACTACTAGAACTTTCTCTATTAGGGTCAATGAACATATCGCTAAAATTAAGAAGGGTTGTATCAAGCACAGTGTTCCCTGCCATTACCTGGAAAGTCACAATAGGGACCCCACTGGTACCTCCTTTGTCATTATAGACAAATTCGTTCCCCATTGGAGGGGTGAGTCTCGTCTGAGGGGTGTGTCGCGACTCGAAACTTAATGTATCTATGAGCTCAGGTGCTTCTCGCCGCACGGTATGAATGTCGAGTGGGACATAAATAGTTTCATTAGCCGTGCGTGAGGAGCATTTTGGTTCTCGAGCCGCGACACACCTCTCATCCTGTTTAACCTTGGGGATGTTATCATGTGTGTTGCTGGGGTTTTGTTGCAGTGCTTATATATTTTATGTGTCTTTTTGCCCCTTTTCCCCTTCCTCTTTTAGAGTTTATTGAGGATTTTTGGTTACTTGGTCCTATTGCGTTTAGTCACATTATAGTAGGCTCTGGCGCCCTGTCTCTATCTGGGTTTTCTTATACTGGATGGAGTAGATGTTTGTCCTAATAGACTAGGGCACCAGGGTCGAGCGAATGTTGATTGGGGGTGCCATTTAATATACCCTTATGCTTGGTACTCTCACTCTTTTAATCCCCCCCCATGACATTTTACTAGAGTCTGCGATTAGGTGATCGACTTGGCATGTTGGATAAGTCGATTTCCTTGGTATTCAGTCTCCCGGATCCTAAGGAAGGAGTTAATGTCTCCAGTGGATTTTGCCACCAGCCATTTTATGATACATTATGTTAATCCCATTACAACCCTTTTATCCTTGGGACCTTGGGTCCCCTGGGGACAGTTCGACAATGTGGCATTGCTAGGTCCTCATTGTTGGGGGCCTGAGCATGTACCACTGCGTCTGAGCTGTAGGGGTGGGATTAGTGTAGACATATAGTTGGAGAGTTTCATTCATACCAGGATGTACTGTAGGGGATTTTCCCCCTCCCCCCTTACATCTACCTACCATGCTGGGTTTAACCTGAATGATGGTATTCATAGGATTTTTATATTTGGTCACCTCCGTGGTGATGATTAAGGAGTTAAAACCGGACTTTCCCCATGCAGTTACGTCACCCTGGCATTGGCTTTGGCCGTTGCCATGGTAGTGCGCACTGTGTAATGTAGGTTAGCGTAGTAATGACAGGAGGGGAGCGGCCAGTCATGTAGCTTGTCTGTGATTGGTCCGGCCGGTCCCGATCACAGATGAGGCTGGCCATGGAGCGGTCGTCCGTCCCTCTCCACTTAGAGGCTTGGAGCGCGTGCTCCTTAGAAAGGAGTGAGGGAGATGCCAGCGGCGCATTGGTTGCGGGCTGGTTTCCCTTCCTCACTCACGCTCGAGGCTTGGCACGCACGCTCCACGTGATGACTGTGGGAGACTCCAGCGGCGTAGTGCTTGCCGGCTGTTGTCCTTTCCCCGGTCACGTGTCTTAGACACGTGGAACGCAAGTCCCGCTGTCATTGTGAGGCTTGGAATGCAAGCCGAGTCAGTGACTCGACATTTAAGACCCCCTCTTACTGTGGACACCTCGGTTTAACCCCCAAACCGCTGTACGCTCCAGGCATGGTGCGGTGTGTGTCAGTATACATGGGATTAATTTATGTCTAAGCCAATTTGTAGTGTTTTTAACATCAAACCTGCACTTCCGGTTCTGCCATGATGGGGGCGGACCTAATTATTTGGCATGGTGTTTTTAGTCTATATATATGGGCAATGTGGGGATGCTGTTTTATGCTCCAGTTGAAGGCTTTTTAGTCGAAACGCGTAGGGGGTTTTAGCTTCCCACATTGCCATTATCTTTTATCTTGTGATCACTTTCTATTTGTAAGGTTTTTTATTCAATAAATCCCTTAAATTTTTTTTTTTGACCTACGCCATGTGGAGCCCTTTTCTTTCTTTTTCCTCCATGATTTTATCCATGATGGGTTGTTTTTGACCTCTTGAACCTGCCTGGAATCGGAGAGAGTGTGAGGGAGCTGAGAACCCCCACCGGCGATTGTCCTGGCTATCGCAGACCATGACCCAAGGTTAACTTCATCCATTGGAGATCGTGACCGTAGCGAGAACCTCTGGGGAGAGTTCATGGGAGGCCACTTCCACAAGCTCTGATAGACGTACTGCCGTAAGGTAGCTATGTCCCACTGGATCTGGTAAGAGTATTTAACTCTAGATGCTTATGACGTATTTCCTCTGATTGCTGTGTAATCCAGTCTTCAGTCAACATCTTGTGTCCAAGCAACTCCCTTGTCTGAGAAGACCCCTTCTATGCACACTGATTGACTTGGATCTTTTGGCTCTAGTCTGCAGAGCTTAAATATTGCCTCTGGACATCCCTATACTTAGTGTATTTTTTTGGACACTTTCATACACTTCACAGACTTGTATTGTGTTGAGTAACATTATTTATATTTACTTTTAAATCACTCATTTTTTTTATATATTTTTATATATTTCTTCACATTCTTTTGTTTAGCGCTGCACGTATATTGTTTATGTATTTGATGCAACTTGGTTTGTTTGTGTGCTAGCTGCTATTTATCACATTGCTTACATATTTTTATTTTTGGTCAGCGCAGCTTCTCATTTACATCACATCCCAAACTATAGGCAAGGAACCTGACTGCAGGTTGTCCTCCCAGTAACCAGAAAATACTGGTACCACCTGGGAAGCCACCGATTCTTCCTCTAACCAACCTAGGTATAACTACCATGCACCCCCTCTGATCTGTAAAGGTGATCTGACAGGCCCCCTGCAAGATAATTAGCTCCCCTCACCAACTGCATCATTGAAGCATTTGCGAAGGCTAGATCAATCCATGAGGAAGACCTATGTGTTTTAGATAAGTGGGAAAAACTTCTGGTGGTAGGATTTTTCCATCGCCACAACTCCGTCAAACCTGCCATCTCTGCCCAGGCTGACAATTCTACAGATGCAGCGCTCTTTGAGTTAGAGGAGTCTAGGATGGCACTCAAAATGGCATTAAAATCGTCCGCTACAATGAGAGGCAAGTGCATGATGGGAGCCAATCTACCCAGCAGGTCATACATCACCTGTATCTGAAATGGGGGAGGTACATATACATTTACCAGCACCATGTTATACATATATATATCAGTCACAACAATCGAATACTGGCCCCCTGGATCTGTAATGACCTGATGAACAGTACAGGGGACAGTTTTGCTGATCAAAAAGGCCACTCCCCTGGCGTACGTGGAATACATAGCACGTATGGCACGTTGGATTCAGGAGCGCCGTAAAGTTAAAACCCTATTGCCATCTAAATGTGTCTCCTGTAAGAAGACAATATGGGGCTTAAGTGGCTTCAGGTATTGGAACATCAGGGCTCGGCGGAATTTATCGTTTAAGCCTTTAACATTCCAAGACAGAAAATCAAATATGGTTCCCAGCATAGAAATACATTATAGAGAAATACATCAAATAACATAACTACTATAAATTCAAGCGACCAGTGATTACTTAGGGCCTCAGTTAGATTACAGTTCCCATTCAGCCAAGGGTGTAGTATGAAACATTGCACACCCCAACACAAGAGTATCCGCAGTCCCATGAAACTTCCTGCTGCTGTGTAAAACATTGAAACAAATACATGCAGCGCAGTCCCGAAACTTGTCAAAAATTTGTAGAAAACGTGACCAAATAGGTCTAAAACATTATCTAGAATGAAAACCTACAAAAGAGTCTCCTGGTAATAGACAGTTCAAAAGAAACAAAAAGTACAAGCTCCTGTATTATCTCCATTCCGTGCCCCAGAGAAGGAGTCATAGCAGACCCTCCCCCCACATATTTCCAGCAGTGATGGTTTCTTTATACACCAAAGGCAAAAACGACTCCAGCAGGAATATGATGGTGCAGGCCCCCTCCAGGAAGTTCTAGTCCTGCAAGCAGCACGTTCAAGGAGGATTCTAAAGGTGAGGAAGTTAAGGTGCACTATTAGCCCCCACTAGGCAAGCCATCCTCCACCCCGCAGATATCAGGATCCCCAAATCTTTTCAAGACAAGTGTCTCACAGATTATCGATCCACTCATTGGCCTCCTCAGGCATATCAAAAAATCGGACCATGCCCCTGTGGGGGCTCCGCAGCCGGCTTGGATACAGAATGCTATACTTGATGTTTTTTTCCCAAAGTCGACGTCTCACCTCATTGAAGGATTTGCGGCGCTTTTGAACATCAGCCGAGAAATACGGGAATAGCATTAACTTGGTGTTTTCTTATGGCAATTCGGGATGCTTCCGTGCCTCCACCAAAATCATATCCCTATCTCGGAAATTCAAAAGCCGTGCCAGGAATGGTCTGGGAGGTTCACCCTCCAGCCGTTTTCCAGTGGGCACCCTGTGCGCCCTTTCAACAACATACGTAGGCAGCATATCTGGTAGATTCAGCAGTTTGAATAGGGTTTCAGCAAATATGGCAGGACGCTGGCCCCCCACACCTTCTGGCAGGTATGCTACGCGAACGTTATTTTGCCTCTGCACGTTTTCGGCGTCATCTGCTTTATTTACAAGGGAACTCACCAGTGATTGCAGCTCCGCAATTTGTGAGGTGTGTGAGCCCTGTTGATCCTCCATCGTGCCAATCCGGTTCTCCGCTTCTGTAATTCTCCCCCTCATTTTGTCCAAATCATGGCGGATCAGGGTGCACGCTGATGCCAAATGATCTATGCAGACCATCATCATAGCTTTAAAGCCCTCTATGGCTGCCAGAATTGGCTTGGTTATTGAGTCTGGTGCCGTCTCCAGTAATGCAGGAGAGAGAGCAGTCTCTTGTGCAGCAGATGAGGACGCCATGGCTGAGGGGGATGCTGACATTACCGGGCTCTGCACCTTCCCCTGCCCGCTCCGTACTCTGGAAGCAGAGGCTAAGATGGCGCCTGGTGAACTTGCACCCTGCCCCTTCCCTGAGCGCTGGGATTTCGAGTCTTAGGAACTCTTACCTTGGCCTTTTGCCAACATGATCGCCGCTACGGGGGGTCGTGGATGCCTGCTGGAGCAACCGTGCCCTTTGTTGGCTTCACATCCTGGCCACGCCCCTAAGTTTGAATACTTTGATGTTAACCAGTCCAAGGGGGGTCGTGGATGCCTGCGGGAGCAACCGTGCCCTTTGTTGGCTTCACATCCTGGCCACGCCCCCTAAGTTTGAATACTTTGATGTTAACCAGTCCAAGGCATGTTTGATTAGACAAGTTAAATTGTAGATTCTAGTATTGGATGGGCCAAGAATACCATTATTTTTAGGCAGAAAAAAGAGTAGATATTGACACTTATGGTCTCTTTCCATGCCATAAAAAACTTGCCTTTATTATTTAATTTATATCCTTGTGTTTAAGGACAATTGGTAATGTTTGTAAAGGATAGAGAAGATGGGGTAAACTCACTATCTTAAAAAAATGGCTTCTCCCAAATAGCAAAATTGGAAAATCAACCCACATCTCTTTAACTATCTTATTTATCAATGGTGGAAAATTCAAGGCATAAAGCGAAGATGGCATCTTATCAATCTTTATCCCTAAATATGTAATATATTCCTTCACTATCACAGAGTATGGTGTTCCCATTTTCGATGCTGTGTAGTTGTAATTGGTAATATCTCACTTTTATTAAAGTTTCTACGCAAACTTGAAAAATGAAAGTCTAGTATAATGTTCAAATATTTGTTAACCACTTCAGCCCCGGAAGGATTTACCCCCTTCCTGACCAGACCATTTTTTACGATATGACACTGCGTCGCTTTAACTGACAATTGCGCAGTCGTGCAACGTTACATAGAAGGTGAGGTTGAAAAAAGACACAAGTCCACATTGTACCCAAACAAAAATGTATGTCCTTTTTTTCCTACAAATAGAGCTTTCTTTTGGTGGTATTTGATCACCTCTGCAGTTTTATTTTTTGCGTTATAAACAAAAGAAGAGCGAAAACTTTGAAAAAAAAAACTATTTTTTGCTATGATAAATATCCCCCATTTAAAAAAAAAAAAAAAAAATTTCTTCATCAGTTTAGGCTTATATGTATTCTTCTAAATATTTTTGGTAAAAAAAAAAAAAATCGCAATAATGCCACGTACACAAGATTGGACATTCCAACAACAAAATCCTGGATTTATTTCTGATGGATGTTGGCTCAAACTTGTCTTGCATACACACGGTCGCACAAATGTTGTCGGAAATTCCAAACGTCAAGAACGCGGTGACATACAACGCATATGATGAGCCGAGAAAAATTAAGTTCAATAGCCAGTGCAGCTCTTCTGCTTGATTCCGAGCGTGCATGAAATATTGTGTGTTGGAATTGTGTACACAATCGGAATTTCTGACAACGGATTTTGTTGTCGGAAAATTTGAGAACCAGCTCTCAAATTTTTGTTGTCGGAAATTCCGACAACAAATGTCCAATGGAGCCTACACATGGTCGGAATTTCCAACAAGCTCACATCGAACATGTGTTGTCGGAAATTCCGACCGTGTGTACGTGGCATAAGCGTATATTGATTGGTTTGCGCAAAAGTTATAGCGTCTACAAAATGGGGGATAGATTCATGGCATTTTTATTATTATTTATTTTTTACTAGTAATGGAGGCGATCTGCGATTTTTATTGGGATTGCGGCGGACAGATCTGACACTTTTGACACATTTTTGGGACCAGTGACATTTATACAGCGATCAGTTAACACTAGGGGGCGATCAATGGGTTAAATGTGTTTCCTAGGGAGTGATTTTAACTGTGGGGGGGTGGGACTGACTAGGGGAGGAGACCGATTGTTGTTCCTAAGCATTAGGAACAACAGATCACTCTCCTCACCCCTGACAGAAAGTGAATTTGTGTGTTTACACACACAAATCCCCATTCTCGCTCTGTCAGGAGCAATCGTGGGTGTCCAGCGGACATCGCATCTGCCAGGCACGCGCATTGGCTCCTTAGTGATGCGGCGGGCACGCACGCCCCCTATACTCCTTAAAGTGCCCGCCGTACAGCTACGGCGATTCGCACGGGAGTGCCATTCTGCCATCATCAATCTACAGCGGGCGGCATGTGGTTAAATCACTGGGATGTCATGTTCTGGCTGTGATTAAACAGAAAATACTTTATCTGTAAATAGTGCCATTTTAATCTCTATTTTTCCTATTTTTATTCCCTTCAACAATGCCAAAATGAAGGTATCTAGATATAGCAATATTAAATAAAATTGGTGCAAGCGGTCAGCCTTGAGTGCCCATCATCTATCAAATTGGTTGTGAGTAATCAATAATATAAATTCTAGCTGAAGGGGAGTAATGCATTTTTTCTTTTACAAAAAGCTTTATTGTCTTTAGAACAGTGTTTCTCAACCTTTTTTCAGTCAAGGCACCCTTTAAAAATTATAGACAATTTTGAGGCACCCTTTAAAAACTATGGACAGTCTCGAGGCACACCATTCTAAAATGTAAAAACTATTCTATTGGTTTTATATAATGCAGCAACATCCACAAGTCCAAGTAGGAACCCAATGTTAGAGGTGATTTATTCTTCCACTGTAAATACACTTTTGCAAACTGGTACTGACTAGTATTCCAATGTATCTCTTCTATCTCAGTTGTTCTCAATCACTCAGCTAATGTGACCCTAATGTTCATGGATAGGGGCAGGGGAGGGTCAAACAAGGATTCTATGCAGGCGACTGACATTATTCTGACTCAACTTCAACTATTGTAATAGTGGCTTATCCCTTGCTGAGACCTCTATGCCTGGCCTTTTATAAGCAGATTTAATCACCGCGGACAGTCTTTATCAGATAGCATGAACTCATCAGACACATTTTTACCATCAGCATAGGGTTTATTGCCATATCTTTCCTCACAAGACAGAGAAACAGGAACATGAAATTACATCAAAAGTGGAAGGGAACACAGATAAGAAACAGTAAGGGATGGTGCTACAACCAAAATAACCACAAGATGGCAGTATAATAACCAATTTATATAAACAATACCATAACTATGCATAGCATTACATTTTACACAACTAGTGTAACAGCACAGACATCCTCCTTACCAACTGATGATGTAATTGGTCATCGGGATGCCGGCAGCTAGAAGGTTGTAATGGTGCACAATGAGAACCTGTGACTTAGTGTAACTAAAAGACTGCCTTAATCCACACGCCGACTTGTATACAATTTTTGGGCAATTTTTAGGCATTTTTCCAAGGCACGTCAGGCACCCCTGATTGAAAAAGTTGCTTTAGAACATGAACAGCAGAGCCGGTGGGCTGATAATTACAAGCAAACCTTATGTATTTATATATGGGAATTGCAAACATAACATTGCTATAGTTTCGGACAACAAAGAGAATAATGCCGCATACACACGATCGGAATTCTCTTTGGAAAAAGCTATGATGGTTTTTCCAATGGAATTACGCTCAAGCTTGTCTTGCATACACACGGTCACACCAACCATCCAGAACACGGTGACGTACATCACGTATGACGGGACTAGAAAAGGGAAGTTCAATAGCCAGCGCGACACCCTATGGGCTCATTCTGCTAATCTCGTGTTAGTAGAAGTTTGGTGAGAGACGATTTGCGCTTTTCAGACTCCTGCTTTTTCAGATCGTTTTACTGCTGTTCAGTTCGTGCTTGTGGGTTTCTGGTTTTCAGTGCGTGAAGTCAGTTTGTATCTGTTTTTCAGTGCGTTCTTGTCTGCTCGTTACTGATTTTCAGCTCGCTCTTCACAGGCCTTGCTGTTCTTCAGTGCGTTCTGTTTAGATTGTTCTGACCAGCTGACCATTTTGAAGCCATGTTGCGGGTACGTGCTCATCGTAGAGTTCGTGTTGTGTAGGGGCTTGGTTTAATAATCCTAATTATGTTGCCTCCGTTGGGCCTAAGGCCGGACTTTCAGAAACTCCAATGACAGCCCTGGAAGCTGTCCGTACTGGCTTGCCCCCCCCAAAGCGCCCATGAAGTGCAAGGAAAAATATGTAGATTATTTTACAGGTAGAGGGGCCATTGCTATGTCAGCACATTTTGAATACATTTTCTCTTTTATCAGATCAAATCTTGATTTTCATTTACTGCTTGGGTTTCTTTTAGCTGTCTCCTAGTGCACTTGTAGTGCTAAGTGGTTTTTCCATTATTAAATAACACCCATTGTCACTGTAAACACCAACTTAACACAAAAAATGATATTGATCATTGTAAGAAGAAGCCACACAATGTTGAGTATAAAACCTTTTACTTCGTGCACATTCACATGTGCGTTTTATAAAACATTTGGCGGTAAAAAAAACTTTTTTTTTTTTCAAAGTTTTACCTTGAAATTTCTGAAAAAAATACAGAAACAGGCATGTTTACAAACATAACATACACAACTCTGGAACTTACAAAGTTCAATATTGCAAAAAAGAAGGCAATATCAGACATTTTATAGTGTGAAAAAGGTCTTGATCTTGCCTTCATCAGATGGGGTGATGTCACCTCTGTAAAAGCCAAATTTAGAAGATGCACACAAATTGTGAGTCAAAATGGGGATTTCCTTTCTGATCCCATACCTAATGTCAACATGTGCTATCTCCCATCATGGGGGATCAATGGACGTGTTTTGGGGGGTGCAACCACTTCCTCTCACCTACTAGAGTTGGGAGGAAGGGGTTGCACCCACAAAACACGTACATTGAAATCCCCTGATGGCAGATAGCACATGTTGACACACTGTGTGTATCTTCCAAATTTGGCTTTTAAACTGTATTAAAACTTTAGATAAAATGATTGTAAAATATAAAAAAAAATTCCAAGAATCTTTTTAGGATTTAAATTTTCCCTGGTACATCAATCATCATGTTCTTCAGTCTTTGTTCAATCTCCTTGTTTTTTTCTTTGATAATGTCCAAATCCTGACTACAAAACATGATTTCCTGGATCATCCGTTGTGCACTGTCACTGGTGAAATGACTCAATTTTGGTACCACAACCTGAACATCACCTAAAATAAAAATACACACCATGTATTATAAATATGCAGGCATACATCTATTACCTGAATCTGTGGTGTCTGACACTGACCTGTTTTGATGACAATCTCCACCACTTCTCCTTCCTCCACATCCACAGGTTGTGACCTGTGTTCCCCTTCTTCAGGAGGTGGGGGGTGGGTCCCTGGTGTCCTCATATTTTCCGAGTCTTTGCTCCCCTATGAGAATGAAACAAAAGGTATACTTAGCACACAGATATTTGAGTCCAGAAATAGGAATATGAAACATTGCTTGAAAGTGGGGTACAATTGTCTGTTTTGGCAGAGTTCAAAGCTGAAGACATGATTTTTTCCCTTACCAAAGCTGGAATACTTCCCTTTTTTGGACATTTTTCACACATGTAGACACCCCAAGTATCCCTGGAGCACCTGTGTGGGACACCCTAAAAAGTTTGTTCTTGTGTCCCACACTAGTGCTCCAGAGTCCAGATGTGTAAACAGCTGCTGAGTGTCCTTACATTACACTGAATCAATTTTGCAATTCATTCTTGTTTGAAACACATCTAGACAACAATGTCCTAAACTTCTTTGAATACAAATTATCATGACCAAATGTAGTTAACCCTGTATCTGGCAAAAACAGCGTATTTATTTGCAAACAATGTTTACTATATAATGTTTTCTTCTAAAATGTGTAAAAACAGTGTTAAACCACACATCGAATAAAACAGTGGCGCTTAATTCAACCTAAGTGCTACACTCTTACCGTGACTTATTCAGCACAAAATCAAGTGTAAATAACATCTAAACATAAATTATATAAAAACACACATATACCTTCATATATGTATAAAGTGAACTATATATATATATATATATATCTATAGATATAGATATATATATATATATATATCTATATCTATATATATATATATATACACACACATATACCTTCATATATGTGTAAAGTGAAAATCATATACTGAGTTGAATAAAAAAAATTCCACATACAAAAAATTATACCAATGTGAATCAGTAATTCGCAGGAATCTGATCCAAGGCACAAAACAGTCGAAAAAAATGTTCATTAAATATTTGTGATACAGTCCTTCAAAAAAAGTGATGATGTCTTCCTTCCAACTTCCACCACACCCAGGTGTAGAGTGGACCCACTCCCAATGGAAAACTCACTCACCAGCTTCAATTGCCCCCACTTACGTGTACGGCTATAGTGCTTAATGTTTCCAAACAGGAAGGATTATGGTGATAAGCCAGCCATCCAAATATATATGTACAATCCGTTTCACATGTGAATGAAAGAAAAGCTCCAATAGTGTAATTCTTACAACCAGTTTATTGAACAACTCACAAGCCAAATCTTAAATGGTTAAACTCACACTTTTAAAATCAAAAAAAGCAAAGTGAAACTTCCACAGCACACTGCATTCCACTGCACAGCACAGCAATTTGTATAACACTCTCTAGGGGTTGCGGTCATGGCGGACCCGAGGTATGCAGGCGTCTGCTCGCTTATCTCACCCACTCCTCGTTCGCCCCACCACTTAGGCAGGTCCCCTCTCCTGATAGGCTCGACCGCGATGCTCGTCTCTCTTCGCGTCACTCGTTCCTGGTGTCCACCATCACTCGGCCACACCTCGACATGTTTCGTCACGCCTGTGACTTATTCATGGGATAGGCCGCTCCGGGATGTCAGTCAACTCTTATATACCCTCCTCTCATCTAAAGAGCGGAGATCACTTACCGCGCATGCGCAATGTTCGTACGTCGCGCCTGCGCACTACTTGTGTCACCGTGAGCGCAATATACCCCTGTTGCTAGGATTCATTGCTCAATAGACACGTAAAGTACATTTCAGGTGACTTTTAATTATCGGACTAAATATAACCTCATACAATTTATATGCATCAGCTATCTTGCAGCTAATAATAGCGTCCTCTAATGCTCATTCTAATTCAGGAGGTGGCGGAGATCCCTAGGGAACAATGCCTAAAGAAAAAAGAACCTCAAGTACGTGATAACCAACACCAACTTAGTTTTATCTCAGGCTTTCATTGCCAGTATAGGGAAATAGAAAGTATTTTCAGAAAATACTGGTATATCCTCTGTAAGGACAGACACCTAGGTGAAATATTACCAACACAACCTAAGTTCATCTATAGGAAAGCACCGAATATAGGGGACCAGATAGTTAGGAAAATTTTGGACCCACCAGACCACAGCTCTCTGAGATTAGATTTCAAGGGCTTCTATTGCTGTAGGAAATGTATTTGTTGCAGAACAGTGAGAACTAGTAATAGAGGTATAACAAGTGTCACTAATAGAGATGGAGAGACATTTAAAATTAAGGAATTTAGCACATGCACCACCACTCATGTGGTATATTTGATGTGGTGCCCTTGTGGCCTATTCTTTGTGGGAAGAACCAAGAGACAACTGAAGGTCTGTATTAGTGAACATCTGGCTAATATAAAAAATGGATATAAATACCATAGTGTATCATTACACTTTAAGGAGAAACATCAACAAGATCCATCCTTGCTACAATTTTGTGGCATTGATGTGGTGCATCCATCGTGGATAGGATCCAATAGGATCAGGGATCTGTCACGGAGGGAAACGGAATGGATTTTTCTTTTTAAAAGTTTGACCCCTAGAGGACTTAACATTGAACTAGATTTGAATTGTTTTATCAATGATTTTTAATTTGATTAGCGATTGAATATGATCAACAGGGCAATGGTGGAGATGTAGGGTTTGAGACATCCACCTGATATATTATACATTGTAGCTCCATCCCACAACATGAGAGATTTTATAAGATTTTAGCAAAGCACTGTCACTTTATTTTGGGGTATCATGTACTCCACTTGAGTTGATACAGTGAATACACTTAAGTGGAGTTTAACCCCTATGAAGTGGATTTAGGTGTGTGTACCTTTGTGTAATTTTAATTTTATTTAATAGATTATATTTAATATGTTCGACTGTAAAAGTCTGCAGTCTTATCAGTTAGAGTCTTATCAATGAATACATGCCCAGTCAATGACCCATATTCATGCGTGAGACTGCACCGTTTGAGCATTGGCGCAAACTGGTGAGCAAAACATGCCAATTTAGAGATTAGAGGTATGTTAGTTCTAGTTCCAAAGAGATGGGGAGATAGTGATAAGGCTATAGCTGGCACCTACCAGTGGTTGCTCTAGTTTGGCCGTAGTAGACTATGTACCCCAGGATATATAATTTGCCACACATGAGTTGGGGGGCAGGGTGGACTCTGTGCATGTGTCTAGGCAGGAAGGGAATGTTTTGGACACATGGATCAGGGACCACCTTCATATGGAACTAATTATTTTTAGTTGTTAGGATAAATACATTCCAACCACTCATATAAGTTTTTTGGAGATGGTTTTAAAACTGATTTTAATATATATTAATATAATAAACACTGAGATATTTGATCATTTTTTATAATTTTTTATGATTATTATTAATTTTTAATTATAGTGAAGAAACACTCCCAAAGTTAGAAGTTTATAGGCTTCAGCATTCAGGGTCCAGAGAACATATGGAGAATGAGCAATAGAGGACGCTATTATTAGCTGCAAGATAGCCGATGCATATAAATTGTTTGAGGTTATATTTAGTCCAATAATTAAAAGTCACCTGAAATGTACTTTACGTGTCTATTGAGCAATGAATCCTAGCAACAGGGGTATTTTGCGCTCACGGGGACACGAGTAGTGCGCAGGCGCGACGTATGAACATTGCGCATGCGCGGTAAGCGATCTCCGCTCTTTAGATGAGAGGAGGGTATATAATGCCGCGTACACACGAGCGGACATTACGGCGGACTTTGCCCGGCGGACTTTTCGATGTACTTTCCGACGGACTTTCTGAATGAACGGACTTGCCTACACACAATCCACCAAAGTCCGTCGAATTCGTACGTGATGACGTACGACCGGACTAAAACAAGGAAGTTCATAGCCAGTAGCCAATAGCTGCCCTAGCATGGCTTTTTGTCTGTCGAACTAGCATACAGACGGCGGACTTTTCGACCGGACTCGATTTCAACGGATAAATTTTAAACAAGTTTCAAATCTAAGTCCGTCCAACTTTTGAGAAAACAAAGTCCGCTGGAGCCCACACACATCGAATTGTCCGACGAAATCCAGTCCGCCGGGCAAAGTCCGCCGTAATGTCCGCTCGTGTGTACGCGGCATAAGAGTTGACTGACATCCTGGGCGGCCTATCCCATGAATAAGTCACAGGCGTGACGAAACATGTCGGGGCGTGGCCGAGTGATGGTGGACACCAGGAACGAGTGACGCGAAGAGAGACGAGCGTCGCGGTCGAGCCTATCAGGAGAGGGGACCTGTCTAAGTGGTGGGGCGAACGAGGAGTGGGTGAGATAAGCGAGCAGACGCCTGCATACCTCGGGTCCGCCGTGACCGCAACCCCTAGAGAGTGTTATACAAATTGCTGTGCTGTGCAGTGGAATGCAGTGTGCTGTGGAAGTTTCACTTTGCTTTTTTTGATTTTAAAAGTGTGAGTTTAACCACTGAAGATTTGGCTTGTGAGTTGTTCAATAAACTGGTTGTAAGAATTACACTATTGGAGCTTTTCTTTTATTGACATGTGGAACGGATTGTACATATATATTTGGATGGCTGGCTTATCACCATAATCCTTCCTGTTTGGAAACATTAAGCACTATAGCCTTACACGTAAGTGGGGGCAATTGAAGCTGGTGAGTGAGTTTTTCATTGGGAGTGGGTCCACTCTACACCTGGGTGTGGTGGAAGTTGGAAGGAAGACATCATCACTTTTTTTGAAGGACTGTATCACAAATATTTAATGAACATTTTTTTTGACTGTTTTGTGCCTTGGATCAGATTCCTGCGAATTACTGATTCACATTGGTATAATTTTTTGTATGTGGAATTTTATTTATTCAACTCGTTATATGATTTTCACTTATCACCTGGTGTTCACTTTACACATATATGAAGGTATATGTGTATTTATATAGTTCACTTTATACATATATGAAGATATATGTGTGTTTTTATATAATTTATGTTTAGATGTTATTTACACTTGATTTTGTGCTGAATAAGTCACTGTAAGAGTGTAGCACTTAGGTTGAATTAAGCGCCACTGTTTTATTCGATGTGTGGTTTAACACTGTTTTTACACATTTTAGAAGAAAACATTATATACAAAATTTTCATATAAAGTGGCAGCTAGAGTTAAGTATTTGTATTAACACATATCACAAAATATCAATAACTATTGTGTGTATACTCCGAGGCGCAGTGGTGGTAAACAGGGTATAGGTGGACAGTAATACTTTGTGGACCAGTTGACGGTGAAACAATGTTTACTGCAACTGATTACTGTGCCCACGAACATGAAAGTAACTATTTTAAACTGTCCAACAGTAAAGAAAAGCACATGGCGTAGCATGCAAGGAATAATAAGAATAGGAACACACGACAACTACTTTTTAGAAGCACTTTCTTGATCCTTCTGTACTGATCCTGCTCCCTTAATTTGAGGTCCGACCAGCGTTTCCTCAATTGCTCCTTGGATCGTCGTACCCCAATATTCCGGCGCAGACTCTTCACAACTTTAGTCATGATCTTGGCCTTTCTAACATTTGGGTTTAGGTACGGTCCATACTTCCCATCATAGTCGGTCCTCTTCAATATGTCGACCATCTCTTCAAAGGCCTTAAATCTTCTCCTCCTGGATCAGGCCGTTTCTTGCTACGGGCTTTCCTCCTCATTACTGCTATTAAGCACCTACTGTGTCTCCGCCATGTCGTCTCCCACTGCGACGAAAGAGACGGGGTGGGGAATATTCTAGAAAGAACATCAGGGGTGAGCCACGCGGGCGGAGTTTCACGCATGCACAGTGTGTATAAAGCGTAATATGCGTGCGTCGTACGTACGATCTGTGAGCGGAGGAAAGTGTAGCGGAAGTGCCGATCGTTATAACAAAATGTCAGGTACTCACCAAGGCCGAGTTGCTGAGAGAGGCTCCCCTTGCAGCTGGGCGCACGATACCCTCTTGAAGTGGCACAGCGGGTATTGGGCACGAAGAAGCACGGGTCACCAGCAGGTAGCAGAGTAGCAGGAAGGTACTTCAGGTAGACAGGTGATCCATGCAGGGTGGCTGACACTGGGCTGGAACTGGCTAGGTAGAAGCTCAAGCAGAGTCTGGAGATGAAAACTGGAGCCGGTTCAGAGAGGAGACCGAGGGTCAAACACAGAGGCAAAGTCCAGAAACAAGCCAGGGGTCAAACACGGGAAGTCAGGCAGAAGTAAGCAGGCTTATGATCAAACACTGGGATCAAGGCAGAGGCAAAGTCCAGGAACAGGCCGGGGGTCAAGCACGTGAAGTCAGGCAGGTAGAGAAGTCCAAGAGATAAGCTAAGGGTCAAAGCTCTGGAGAGGTTCAGGCGAGGTCAAGGTCGATCCAGGCCACAACAGGCAGGCACAGGTACACAGGTTCAGGAACAGGTTACAGGAGCTGAAAAGACAAACCAGCAATGATACCATACACAAGGCTGACTTTTATAGGCCTGCCCAGGAGACTTCCCTTGTGCGCACAACGGCGCGCACGTGCCCGTGCGCTTACAGCGCATCGCACACCCGCATGCGTCGGCCCGCAGAACTGTGTGCTTGGAAGCGTGAACCTGCCGGATAGCGCACCCATGCGCGCAGTAGCACAACTCTTCTATGCTGGTGCACAGGAAAGCACCGACGCTGGCAGGTCAAGCTTCTATTTCTCTGACACAAAGGTTTTTTAAGTTGGTGCATCAGTGGCCTATACTGCTAATAGATTGAGGCCTATATTGGGTCAAGATTAGGAGAGTTTTGCCTGACATTAGGGTCTGTCTTGAGTTGTGTCTTGCAGAGAAAACAAATCTATTCAATGACGAGGACTTTATGCCCATATTCATTGATATGTACAGGGAGCTGCCCTGTCTGTGGCAGGTAAACCACCCCTATTATAACAATCAAACAAAGAGGAAGGCAGCTCTGAATCAATTGGTGGAATTTGTGAAGCCGGTGATCCCCACGGCAGACATCCCCTATTTGAAGGCTCTAATTGGTGGCATGAGGAGCACTTATAATAGGGAGCTCAAGAAGGTCCAGGATTCCCTGAGATCAGGAGCTGCAGCAGATGACATTTATGTCCCCAGGCTGTGGTACTATGACAGACTGCGTTTTCTGGCAGGCCAGACTGAACCCAGGCCAGCACTCTCCAATCTTCCTTCCCCCCCAACTGAGGCTTCTGACGTCCAACCTTGGCCTTCCAGGCAGCAACATGTGGAGGAGCCCAGCTTGAGCCAGGTATAGCATTCTTCAAAATATTTCTGGTTGTCAAATTAATGATGTTAAATATATGCTAATTTTGATCACTAATTTCTGATTTCACAAAGTGGTTTACATATCAATAGACAGTAGTGGCCACAAATGATTGGGACAAGAATGAAAAATGCTGGGGTCAGAATGATAGTCTTTTCTATTTATTAACATTAAGATTGCAACAGTCATAAGTTGAAAATTGTGTGTGGTTGATGAACCTAAAACTAAAATGATGTCCCTTTTTCATACACAGGAAAGCCTCAGCCAGGCCGTGGAAAGTGGCAGCCAGGAGGTGGCCGGGCCCAGTAGCTTGCCAGAATCGCAGATCCCTCCCCTCCGACTTCCACCAAAAAGTGGCAGGAAAAGGAGTAAGGTGAAGGAGGCAGCAATTGGCCTATTTATGAAGGCTACTGTGGCTCTCAGAACCCCCCACAGTGTTCAAGAGGACTTTGCATACATTACAGCATGCAAAATGCTGAAAATGGAGGAGGGCCAACGCCTCTTATGTGAGGAAGTGATGTTACAAGCCCTAAACAAGGACTTGAGGGGCCAACTCAAAAGTCAAAGCCACATTTGTGAGTTGAACCATGGTCCTCCTTGTCCTCCTCCAGGTCCTCCTCCACCTCCTGCCATACCTCCAACACCACAGCCGCAGCCTGGAAGGAAGCGTCTAAGGAAGACCAGAGAGTGATGGCCTTGGTCCAGTCTGGTCTGGCAAAAGATGCAGGCTGTGTATGACCACAGCCTGGGGACAGATATGTCATCTGCTGCTGTTCCTGATCTCTTGTAGTCCTGGACCGGATTTTTTTTTTTTTTTTTTTTTTTTTTAATTTTTTTTTTCTTTCCACTTCAGCGAAAATTTTTCTGAGAGACATTATTTCAACTTTATATGTCAAACTTTATCTCTTCTCATTTTTCACATCATTGTGGATTGTTTCCGTCACATCTTTATTGTTTTTCCCTTCTAGGATATTATTTAATAATTTTAAAAATCGACGACAAAACGCCTCCTATAAATATGAACCCACTATTATCTTATTCTCTCTCAGTCCCTCTTATTTCCCCCCACCCCCCCTCCCCCTCCCCTGTGTTTGGTCCGTTCCTTTATGTTATTTATTTATCCACTTGGCTCTGCACCTATTCTTTCTTTTATCTTATCTAAATAAATGTCTGAGACTTTGTATTTTTTCCAACTTTCCCATCTACTATTATCCCTTTTCTCTCCTCCTTCCATTTTGTAGTGATAATCTATTTCCTTTAGCCAGTTTCTAATGTCTGGTTTTCCACTTTTTAGCCAATTCTTGGAAATTAAGGCCTTGGCCGCATTCAGGAGGTTAGGTACTATTGATTTTCTATATTGTTTCTTAGGTTTATTATAGATATGGAAGAGGCAAGTCCAGATGTTTTGTTCTATTTCTTCTTCAGTTATTTCTTTTATGTTATTTAACACTTCCTTCCAGTACTCCATTATTATTGGGCGATCCCACCATATGTGTATGATCGTTGCTATTTGGCCACATTTTCTCCAACACAAAGAGGTTTTGTCTTGATGAAATCTGTGTATTCTTACTGGGGTCATATACCATCTTATACTAGTTTATAATTCATTTCAATAGTCTTCATGTCCCAGGCCTTATTATATCCCATTTCTATCATTTTTTCCACTTTTTGGTTATCTATTTTTATATTCATTTCTTTTTCCCATTGATTTATGTATTCTGGTCTTTCTTGTGCTTCCAAATCTGTCAGTGTACTATAAATTTTTGATGTTCCGTTTTTCAATGGTATTTCATTGCTACATAGCTTTTCCAGTGCGGTTAATTTCGTTTCGTCTCTCAGTGGGTGTGGTATTGTGCTTACTAAGTGCCTTAGTTGATTATAATTCCATTCATTCATCTTCCATCCATTCCTTTCCTCTATTTCTACTCGTGTTCTTATTTTGCCATTTCTAGTGATATCTTTCAATTGTGGGTTACGTATTCCTTGAATTCCAAATATTTCCTTCCCAGGGGTGAAGAAATTCGATCCTGTGAGTGCTAATAGTGGTGAATTATATTTCCATTCATTCTTTAAGTGAATGGTGCCAAATTTTAAATACATTTTTTGTTATTTCGTGTGTGTCAGTGTCCAATGTTCAATATTTCCGTGGAATCCAAATATTCTTATGTAATGTGACTCCGCTTATTATGTTTTCCATTTCCACCCATTTTTTTTCATTTTTCTCATTTGTCCACTCTAACATTCGTGTTAAAACTATGGCTTTATAGTACCTACTTATATCTGGAGCGGCCAGACCTCCGTGCTCCTTTTTCCTTGTAATCAGCGTGTATTTGATTCTTGGTTTTTTATTAAACCATATGTATTTTAACAAAATTGTTTTAATTATTTTAAAAAAGCTCTGCGGGATCTTTACTGGTAACATCTGTAATCTGTAATTTATTTTGGGTAGTATCATCATCTTGAACATATTTATTCTTCCAATCCATGAAAGTGGCTGTATTCTTAACTTTTTCATTTCTTCTTTGACCTCATTGATCAATGGGATAAAATTTGCCTGGTAAATTTTTTCCACTCTAGGAGTTATTTTAATTCCAAGGTAATTTAGTTCTTTTACCCACGTAAATGGGAATTCTTTTTGTAAAAACTGAACTTCCTTTTTCTCTAGTCCTATGTTTAATATTTCCGTTTTTATTGGATTAATTTTGAAGTTTGACAGTTCTCCGTATTTTTTTATTTCTTTCAATATGTTTGGGAGTGACACTCTTGGGTTGGATACGTACATCAAGATGTCGTCCGCGTAAGCTGCGATCTTATGCTCTGTTCCTCCTAGTCTCGCTCCTTCTACCTCTTTGTTATTGCGGAGTGTTGCTAATAATGGTTCTAAAGCCAATACGTATAATAGTGGAGACAGTGGACAGCCTTGCCGTGTTCCGTTCTGCATCTTAATTTTTGGAGAGAGTCTACCGTTTACTTTTACGACTGCTGTCGGGCCATTATACAAATTTGTTATCCACTTCATCATTTTTGTCCCGATACCCAAGTGCCGCAATGTATCCATCATGAAACCCCAGTCTACCCTGTCGAATGCTTTTTCTGCATCCAATGACAGGAATAGAACTGGGGTCTCATTCTGCACCTTCTTGTGCAACATCAGTAATGATTTTAGGCTGTTGTCCCGCCCCTCTCTCCCCGGGACAAAACCAGTCTGGTCCGGGTTGATCCACTGTGGGATTAGTTTTTTTATCCTAGTGGCCAGGATCTTGGAATACAGCTTCGTATCAGCGTTCAATAGGGCTATTGGCCTGTAGCTTGAGCAGTTAACTTTGTCTTTCCCTTCTTTTGGTAGTATTGTAATATGAGCTAGTAGCGATTCACTTCTTATTTCTTCATCTTCCCCTAAGGAATTCATATATTCTAATAGTTTTGGAGTCAGCTGTTCTTCAAATTTTTTATAGTATTTGACCGTGAACCCGTCTGGTCCTGGACTTTTTCCTACGGGAGTTTCCTTTAATGCCAGTTTTACCTCTTCTTGCGTAATATTTTTTTCCAATTCTTCTAGTTGGTCTATTTTTATTTTTGGTAAATTTGCTTTTTTTAGATATTCTTGTATCCTCTTTGTTCTTGTGTTCGCTTCTTTCCAACTTTCCTGTCCTTTTATTGCATATAGGGAGCTGAAGTATTTTTGAAATGTTATCGCTATATCTGTAGTTTTATTTACCACTTCTCCTTTTTCATTTTTGATCTTCTCAATGTAATTCAAAGACTTCTTTTTTTTTACCAAATTTGCTAGGTATTTTCCTGGTTTGTTACCCCATTTGTATTTTTCTTGTACTACTCTGTTGTACTCCTTCCTTTCTTCTTGTTCCATCCAGTCTTTTAATTGCTCTCTCTTTTGAGATAATAGGCCGAAGATTTTGTTGTTTACTTGATTTTTGTGTTTTCGTTCCAATTCATAAATTTCTTTAATTATTTGTTGCATGTTTGTTTTCCTTTCCTGTTTTTTTCTTGCCCCTATGGCTATTAATTTGTCCCTAATAACAGATTTATGCGCCTCCCATATAGTTGCTTTCGATACCTCTGGTGTATCGTTTTCCTCAAAATATCTTTTAATTTCTTCTATGATACTTTTTTCGGTCTCGCTGTCTTCTAATAAAGTTTCGTTGATTCTCCATGGACCCCTTTCAAAGACTTCTCCTTTTATTTTCATTCTCAACGTTACTGGGCTGTGATCTGAGACGGTTATTATACCTATTTTTGTTTCTTCTATTTCTTCCAAGTTTCTATATTCGACCATGATGTAATCCAATCTGGAGTAACTTTTGTGTACTGTTGAGTAGAATGTGTAGTCCTTTGTGCTGGGGTGCTGAATTCTCCAAGGATCTATTAGTTGCTGTTCATATAGTGTTCTTTTTAATTTCTTTAGTTGTTTTACCTCTTTGTCCCTTACTATTGAGGTGCTGTCCATTTTGTTATCCATGCTGAAGTTGAAGTCTCCGGCTAGTATTAATTTTCCTTGTTTGAATTCCATTAGTATTTTAATGATATCTATCAAATATTTCTTAGGGTTCTTATTAGGACAATAGACATTAGCCAATGTATATTTTACCCCTTGTATAGTTCCTGTAATAAAAAGATATCGACCCTCCGGATCTATTTTCCTTTGATCTATTAGAAAACGTACATTTTTCCCTAAACCGATGGCTACTCCTTTGGCCCTTCTTATTGGCGAGTCTCCTTGATACCATGTTGGTATGTTTCTTGAATAAATTTTGGTATTTGAGTTTTGGGTTATATGCGTCTCCTGTAGGAAAATTATTTCTGCTTTACTTTTTTCTAGTTCTCGGAGAATAATGTTTCTCTTCCCTGGGGAATTTAGTCCTCGGACATTATAGGAGATTATTTTTATGCTGTTTACGTTTTCCATTCTTGTGCCTTTTCTTCCCTGCCCGTCCTCCGGCCCTCCCCCCCACCCGGTCCTCTTAGAAGGCCGGGTGGAGGGGACACCCAGCGGACGCACGGGGTCTCCTCATCTCTTGTCTCAAAATAGGTGCGCCTATATAACCACTCATGTGGATCAGACCTTTCCCTCCCCTCCCTCCTTCCCTCCCTTTTCCCTCCTCCCACCCTCCCCCTCCCTTTTTTCTGATATGGGTTTTTTACCCCCATATTCTCTAGAGCTGAGAGCATTTTACTTTGTTTTGTGGGGCACACCCTGCCCCCTCTGCTCTATTTATTGTGAGGCGGAGCTCTGTGAGACACCCTATTCCCCCCTCGCCTAAGCACTAATAGGGCGACCCCCTGTCCACTCCGTGAGTCCCTGTCTTCCTCTCCCTGCATTTTTGTTGTGTTTTACCAATCCTTTCACTTTCCTTTTTTCCCATCCCATCAACCCCAGCCCCCCCCCCTTTCCACTCTAAGGCCCCTTGCACTAATGTGTGGTATTTTCTCAGTTATTAATTTCCTCGAGATTCCACATCTTGATGTCTGTTCCTTGAATTTAATTGCCATTGCAGGTCATCTCCTGCCGTTATTCGCTCCTGTCTATTTGCATATTTTTCCAGTTCTGGGGAGGGGATTTCTAGTTTGTTGCAAAAGTCCGGAATCTCCTCCACATATCTTAGCCTCGCACTTATTCCGTTTTTCCTTGCTATTAGACATGCTGGAAAACCCCAGTTGTATTGAATTTCTTGCTCCCGGAGGATTCCTAATAGTGGTTTTAATGTCCGTCGTCTTTTCAACGTTTGAGACAAATCTTGAAATATTTGTAATTTACCTTCCGCAAACTCTATTTGTGTTTTCCTCTTTAGGTTTATCCAGATCTGTTTTTTTTCTTCCCATTTTTCGAAGCGTACTATTACATCTCTAGGTGTTTCCCTTGAGAACCTTTGAGGTTTTTTTACTTGAAAGACACTTTCTATTCCTATTATGTTGGTTGCATCCTTTCCCAAGATTTGGTTGAAGAGATTGTTCATTTTTTCTATTAGGTTTTCTGCTTGTTCTGTTTCCGGTAACCCGCGTATTCTCAAGTTTTTCTTTTTATCTCTATTTTCTTGCTCTTCTATTTTATATGATTGTTCCTGTTGTTCCCGTTTTAGTTTCTTTATTTCCTCTTCCAGTTCCTTTATGTTTTTTTGATGTAGGTCTACTTTGATCTCTACTTCTTCCACTCTGTTTAACATATATCCCATGTCTTTATGAATTCTCTAGTGCCGCGAACATTTTTTCCATATCCTGTTTTGTTGGCAACTGTGGCCCTTGTTGTCCTTCCTCCTTTCCTCTGTCTTCCTCTCCCATTTCTGGCTCCATTCTGGGTTCTGAGAGGTGGCTGGTTTCTGTTTGTACTTTATACTGGCCTTTTTTATCCTTGTTGTCCTTCTCTTTTGTATCTATTTGTCTGCCCTTTGAACCCACTTGTTTCTCTCCTTCTCCGATTCCTTGCTGTATATACCTGTTCATAGGGCCTGGACTTGGGCCTAGGCTGGTCCTAGGTGATTTCGGTATTGCTCCCGCACTTCTTGTTGTTTTCCCCTTCATGTTTGTTTCTATGGCTGGATTTATAAGATCTTCGAAGCTGCCTTCCAGAATACCCCTTGGTTGGGGTCTCTTAATGATGAAAAAATCTCCCAGCCTTCTTAAATTGACTTATTTTTACTAATATTTCTTTTGTTCCGTTCTCATACCCACCATCCTCCCCACAATCCAATAATAGAGATAATTAATGAGATATGAGTAGTCTCCGTTTCCCAGAAGTTATGTTACTACCTTAAGTACATTAAGCATTCCTTGGTGCTGTTCAATTGTTTAAACCATAGTATTAAGTCCCCATGCACACGGACATCTCTACAGCTGCTTTTCTAAGCCCTTTCTGCAGCTTAAAAAGGCCTGTCTATGTTAGTCTATGGCTTCATGCCCACCTAGGCGTCTCTGAGCTGCAAGTGGCATAGGCGTTCCTAAGCTGCATAAAAAAAAAAAAAAAAAACCCAGGCCCAATGGGTTCTGAGAGATGTTTTTCAGCTGCAAAAACGCTCCAACGCTAAAAAACGCTCAAAAACGCCCAAAAACATCATTCTCCAACGTCCTCCAGCGTTTTTGATCCATTGAAGAAAAAAAAAAAAAAAAAAACGCTCAAAAACGCTATTGCAAAAACGCTGCAAAAAGCTGAAAAAAGTTAAAAAAAGTCACTGCAAAGACACCGGCGTCTTCACAGCGCTTTTCTAACAGCCCGTGTGCATGAGGGCCCAGGTGCTCAGCAAAATAATTCAAATGTTTTAGCGATATAATGCAATCTAATTCAAGTATTCAGCAAGATGATTTATATATTCAGCAGTATAGTTCCAGTATGAGCTTATATGTTCCACATTTTTGTTACTATGAAATTTCTTCTTATTCTATAGTTTGTACTATCAAGCCTATAGTTAGTACCATTTGCAAAAAAAACAAAAAAAAAACAAAAAAAAAAAAAATCACAAGAAAGGGAGATACTGCAGCAGCAGCAAGCAGGTGGGGGCTGGGAGACAACTCTTCCGTTGGCTTGTCTCTCTTTCACCTTCTCCTTCTCTTCTCCCCTGTTCCCCCCCCCTGTTTTTATTGTTTTTCTTAGCTCACTTGATTCAACTTTTTCAGCTCTTTCGCCTTCATTTACTTTCACTTTTCATTCCATTTTATTTCAATGTGTTCTTTCCCTTTCCCTTTCTTTTGTTCTATTACTTTTCCTTTGCTTGCTCACTTCAAAAAACAATTGCAATAGAAAAAAGCCAAAAGAGGAAAAAAAAAAAAAAACGCTATTGCAAAAACGCTGAAAAAAGCTGAAAAAAGTTAAAAAAGGTCACTGCAAAGACACTGGCGTTTTCACAATGTTCTCCCAACAGCCCGTGTACATGAGGGCCCAGGTGCTCAGCAAAATAATTCAAATGTTTTAGCGATATAATGTAATCTAATTCAAGTATTCAGCAAGATGATTTATATATTCAGCAGTATAGTTCCAGTATGAGCTTATATGTTCCACATTTTTGTTACTATGAAATTTCTTCTTATTCTATAGTTTGTACTATCAAGCCTATAGTTAGTACCATTTGCAAAAAACAAAAACAAAAACCAAAAACAAAAAAAAAAAAAAAAAAAAAAAAATCACAAGAAAGGGAGATACTGCAGCAGCAGCAGCAGCAAACAGGTGGGGGCTGGGAGACAACTCTTCCGTTGGCTTGTCTCTCTTTCACCTTCTCCTTCTCTTCTCCCCTGTTCCCCCCCCTGTTTTTATTATTTTTCTTAGCTCACTTGATTCTACTTTTTCAGCTCTTTCGCCTTCGTTTACTTTCATTTACTTTCGCTTTTCATTCCATTTTATTTCAATGTGTTCTTTCCCTTTCCCTTTCTTTTGTTCTATTACTTTTCCTTTGCTTGTTCACTTCAAGACAATTGCAATAGAAAAAAGCCAAAAGAGGAAAAAAAAAAAAAAATACGGTACTTATCTTTTAGTTGTTGTTGAAGTTGGGACCCAAAGGGACGCTCACTACTGCTTGCTGCTGCTCTCTGATGCTGCGAACGCTCAGGTGCTGTCTCTGATGTTATCAATCTGCCCAGGTCTGTCTGACCCGCTGAAGTCGCAGCTGTTCTCCGCTCTCAGCTCTTCAGTGTCCGCTGCCGCTGCTCCTTGCTCCGCTCACCCACCTTCCTGGCTCTCTCCTCCGAAATTCCCCGGTGCACTTCAGCTGGTTCCTCCGCTCTCCGCGGCCGGCAACACCGCTGGGGACTTGAAACAGCCCCCAGCAGCGCACCGTTTTCCCTGCTGCCGTCGCTTCCGAAGCGCTCCGATCTCCGCGGTTTTCCAGTTCTCCTAACCCCCCGTCCTCGATGAGCCTTCTAGCCCGTCCGACTACGGAGGGGTGGGGGGGGGATGCAGGCAGACGCAGGTACAAACTTCCTCCGGCTTACACCGCAAGACAGCTCAGAGAGTGATGAGCAGGGGGGGCGGGGAGGGAAGCTTCCTACACCTTCTCATCAGGCCGATCATTCCTCTCAGCTGCAGGGAGAGGGTTCTCAGGATCCTCACGCCGTGCACAGAGCCATTACCAGGCTCCTCCCTCCTGGACCGGATTGTGCTCACTATTATAAGGACTCCTCAGGCCACCAATTTTGACTGTAAAATTATTGATGTCCGCCCTGGGGTACAAAGGCTTTGCAAATTTCACCAGTTTCTCCAGTGTTGCCTTCCTCTTTATTTTGTTATGACCCAGAATAAATGGATATTTTGTTTTCAGAAATACTTGCCTATGTGTTTTACACCAACCAACCTCATTGAGATTTACAAAGACAAGATAATAATAGTGTTGTGGAAACGTGACATACAAAAAAAAAAAAAAAAAAATCACTATAAAATAATTTAAAAATAAATAAAAAAATAAATGGAGATCACTATAAAATAATTTAACAAAAAAAAAAAATAATAATAAATGGAGATCACTATAAAATAATAAAAAAAAAAACGACAGGAGATCTTGATTCCAAAAAAATAAAAAATGACTATAAAAATTAATTATAAACATTATTAGGGAGATCTGGCTTTAAAAACCAAAAAGATTATTCAGGAGATCACGAGAAATAATAAAGAAATAAGTTTGTGAGAAGTCTGTGTGAATATGAGCAGCAAAACAACTTAATTCTTCTAGCATTATAAAGAAGAAGAGAATGTGCTGCATTGAAAGATTTAAAAATTTGCAGTGTGACGAATGTGCCATCTACATTACGAACGGTCGTTTTACCAGACTGAGCGGCTCCATCTCGTACTTGATTCTGAGCATGCGTGGTTTTCTTGCGCATCGGAATTGCTTACACGCGAATGGAATTTCCAATAGAAACTTTTTCAGTCGGGAAAATTAAGAACATGCTCTCAATCTTTTGCTGGCGGAAATTCGGCCAGCAAAAGTCAGATGGAGCATACACACGGTCGCATTTTCCGACCAAAAGCTCTCATCGTTCTTTTGCTGGCCGAATTTCCGATCGTGTGTACACGGTATAAGTGAATTCAGAACTTCACAACATCACAGAAAAGCAAAACTTCACTCCATCTCAATAATGTTGATTTTAAGCCTTGCTGAAATATCAGACCAAGAGAACTGCAATTCCATGGTAGAAGCACAGAAAAAAAAAAAAAAACAACGTTATAGCCAGGCCATGTTCTAAAGGACTAATAGGTTTACATGCTAATTAAAGTGTTTGCACCCTTCTAAAAAAACTCACTGCCAGTCAATCTTTTATGTAGCCATAACACACTATGTAAATATTTGTGGAAAACAAAGCCTCTAAATACCATTTTTTAGAGATCTTCAGGACGGTCACATGATTCCAGGCTGATGTACGGGCAACAGCAGGAGTCACGTGATCGGCCTTAGGATCTCTGGGGGGATGACTCACAGACACAGGAGCTGACAGGCAGGTAAGGAGAGAGAGCAGTGCTTCGGATGACGGAGCACGTAAACTCCACTGTGTCAGGGCTCAGCAGCCGTGGTCAGTTTACAGGGGGGAGGGAAGAACCATGCAGGATCGGCCAGGTATTTCAGGTGATACAGGGGGCAAAATGACACAGCAAAAGCACTGTGCTGTATAACATGCTTTAACCCTTTTGCTGCCAGGCCCTGTGCTCCATTTCTTTATCGTACATCACGGGACACAGAGCCACAGTAATAACTATATGTGTATATAGGCCACCTTTAGGTGATGGACACTGGCATGCCCTAAGACAGGAAGTTCACTCCTTATATAACCCCTCCCATTACTGGGAGTAGCTCAGTTTTATCGCCAGTGTCTTAGGTGTTGGTCACGAGTAAAGATCTGCTATGCAGAGGGTCCACTGGAGTATTCCTTGCTGGAGCAAGCCTTTGCAACCAGATCCATCCCATGCCAGAAGAAACAAGGTTTTGCCTGTAATGCTTATGCTTTGAGAGCTGGACCCTGGGATTCAGTGCTTTGGTCAGATTGCAGTGACTAAAGCTTACTGACAGGGTGCTATAGGGGTCCAGGGCAGTGGAACCCCGATGTGGCACTGGTGTCACAGAGCAGGGTGGATTAGCTTATAAAAAAGCTCCATTGTCAGTCCCATTTGGACTAACGGAGGGACACAGAAGCAGTCCTGGGCATGTGAGTGTGGGACACAGGCATTCCCCAAGGCACATTTACTCCGCATCAGGCCGAGCGCATAATAGCAGTAACAATTACTGAACAATTGCTCAGCAGTGGGTGTATTTTTTTCCTTGTAAAGTACCTCTGCATTTGTGCTTAGGACTATGCATTCCAGAAGGGAACGTACAAATTCCTTAAACAGGGGACCAAAGGTATCACCTTCAGGCTCTGAGGACCCTAGTCTCACCCCAGCAATGCCACCCCCCCGAAGATCCAGAGGTAACTGATCAGGGTGAGCCATAGGGTTTGTTAAGTGTTAACTGTTTCCAACACTTCAGCCCCTGTCTACATTACTGAGGATGTTTTCTCCTCAGCTTTGGTTGGGCTGGAGGAAAGACTGACTGCACTAATCGCATCTTCCCAGCATGGGAGAAAGCGCCATAGGTCCCCTGCTACTGCCCAGGGCCCTCAAGCAGAGGATCGGTGGGCAGGGGAGGATGAGGCCTCCTCGGGACCATGAGGAGGCTGACTCCTCCTCTGAGGAATCAATTGTGGAAGAGCCTTTTTCACAATCTGAAAAATTGCTGGTGCAATCACTGACAGAAATGGTTCGCTCCACATTTAAGCTACCTTTAAATGAGTCAGCTGAAAAATCCACTTCTTCTTTGGGTTCCCTAAAGCCTCTCCAAGCTATGGATGCTTTTCCTGTCCATCCATTGTTGGAACAGCTTATGTATTCTGAGTGGAATCACCCATATAAGCATTTTCTCCCTCCTAAAAAGTTCTCTACACTTTATCCTATGGAGGAAAAATTTAGCCGAGCTACCAGGGGCATTATGTTTCGCTATTGACACTATCAGAGATTCTATCCTTCAGGCGAGGAGTCAGGTGCCACTGCTCCCGGGTACGGCCGAACCCGGAAGCCCTTGCTTTTATTGAGGAACGCTTCGATTCCTTTTCTAAGTTGCTACTTTGTTTTTAAATAAAATATCTGAATTTACTGCACTATGGAGCCATCTCTTCTTTCTCCACCATCCATTTGAGAACATCCGAGGACGCCTTTAGAACACGGGAGAGTGTCTGCTGCGGCTGGTGTATCTGTGTTCCCTGAGGGCTGTGGCAATTACTGGAAGCTGATCCCCAGGATATTATCCCACCACCTGTCGGTATATGCTCGATTCGGCCCATTGGGGGCTGCAACTTCAGGTGAGAGGCTGGGGTAACTATTGCTGCACTCCGGAACAAGATCGGACCTACCTATTAGATATCAGACACTTGCACTTTTGCATCACTTGTAGAAGATTTCACCGGGCTGACATTGTGAATCGCACTACATGAATCTTTGAACTGTTTCTTTTTGGGACATCTATTTTTAGTTTTATGCAGCATTAGCTTTCACATTCGTTGCACACCGCTATCTATGCCCATTATTGCACTTGCACTTTTATATGTAGAAGATTCTGGATGCTGCTACTAAGTCGCACCTTATGCTTTTTGGATTGCATTTTTGATTTTTTGATTTTTACTTCATCAATATTTTTGGATATTTCACTATGTAGTAGTTCACTGATTTTTGCTACATCGCTATGTTCAAATGGTCTTCATTTTTATGCACATTGCACTTTAGGATTTTATTCACTTCACCGCTTTGTTGTACGTTAGCACTGTCAGTGTTTACATTTCATCATTGTGTTAGTATTGTTGATCAATCTATTCCTATACATTTAGTTTATGCTTACCCTAGGATCATTAGGTATTGCACTTCAAGTGGGGTAGCGCCACATATTTATCTAAATTATCCTTCAGGCTGCACGCCTGATGCTTGTACTTGTGCATATGTGTAGGATCTTATGGTTGAAAAATTGGTCAGCCGAAGCGCCATGCAAAAAAACTCCTGGCTGATTTTCCTTTTCATGGTGAACGGCTGTTTGGAGAGGATTTGGATAAATACATCCAGAAAATTTCAAGGACGAAAAGTACCCTTTTGCCAATTAAGAAAAGGAATAAATGTCCTTCATTTAAATGGGCTCCCTCTCCAGGGTCAGGGGTGTCAGCCTCTGGGCAGTCACGACGGCCTCTGCCGTCAGGTTAAAGGGGTAAATCTCAGGAACAGAAGAAAGCCTGGGGAAAGAAACCTACAAAGCAGAATGCTAAGGCCTCTTATGAAGCACGAGTGGGGGGAAGACTCCTGCAGTTCTCAAGGGTCTGGCAGGAAGAATTTCGGGACAGATGGGTGCTCTCCACAGTAGCTCTAGTTTGTAACTGTGGGTTACAAACTAGTGTTCTGAGAGTTTCCGTCTCCTCGTTTTCTAAGGTCAAATGTTCCCAAAGATCCAGGAAAAAGAAGTCTCTCTTTCAAGCTTTAGACCGGCTTTTATCTCAAAGAGTGATCATGGAGGTTCCCACGGAAGAGCAGGGGTTGGGGTTTTGTTCAAACCTCTTCATGGTGCCAAAACCAAATGGGGATGTCAGACCCATTCTAGATCTCAAGGATCTGAACCGATTCCTAAATATCCACTTATTTCGCATGGAATCAATCAGGTCAGTAGTCTCCATCCTGCAAGCAGGAGAGCTTCTGGCATCAGTCGACATCAAGGATGCATACCTGCATGTGCCCATTTTTCCCACTCATTAGAAACTTCTAAGTTTCGAGGTAGAAAAACTCCATTTTCAGTTCGTAGCTTTGCCTTTCGGACTAGCCACTGCACCCCGGGTGTTCACAAAAGTTCTAGCCCCTACTCTGGCGAGACTAAGGCCAGAGGAGGGGCTTAGGAATAAAACAGTTATTGCATACCTAGATGACCTGCTCTTGATAGGCAAGTCAGTAGCACGCTTAGACAAAAGCGTGGTCACCACAGACAACTACCTGGAAAGCTTAGGTTGGGTTCTCAACCTAGAGAAATCTTCCTTAAAACCAATGAGAAGGCTAGAATACTTGGGTCTGATCATAGATACAGACCCGAAAAGAGTATTTTTGCCACAAGCAAAGATCAGTGCCATAAAGGAGCTGGTCCATGTCGTCAGAGCAAAGAAAGACCTTCCTATTCGCCTTTGCATTGTTAGAGAAGGTGGTGGCTTCGTTCAAAGCCGTTCCCTATGCTCAGTTTCATTCGAGACTGCTGCAACACAGTATCCTATCCGCTTGGAACAAAAATGTCCAAGCCTTAGACCTCCCAATTCATCTATCTCCAAGGGTGCGCCAGAGCCTCAGTTTGTGGTGGCTAACCAAGACTCTGCAGAAGGGGAAATCCTTCTTACCCAGGGGCGGACTGACCATTCAGGCGCTTGTGAGGTTCTCACTCCACTGTGGAAGGTCCTTGATCAGCATGGAATATGGACAGGGGCCTGGACAGTGTCACTAAAATTGGGGGTGCTGGGCAATGTAGTTCAACACCTGCCCTGTTCAGCTTTTCTGGGGAGAGATAGGCTGACCGTTTTCCACCAGGGTCAGCCTAAAGTCTGTAATAAATGTGGAGACAAAGGCCATTTTGCATCAACCTGTACTCGCAAGAAGTGCTTACTATACCAGGATTTACCAGGGCCATTTGGCCAAAAATTGTACCAAGATTGGGTGCAATTTGTGCCAGAAGCTCGGTCATGCTTATAGTCAGTTCCCGGAGGCATTACATAACTTGCCAGGATTGGTTGAGCTGCAGAGGCTTGATAAAGAGGATGAGGCCGCTAAAGTTAGGGAGGAAACTGTTATTGGCCCTCCTGTGTCTGTTGCTTCTGTTTCCCCTAGTAATGTGGTCCCTGAGTCTGTCCTTCCTGTGTTTGTTACATCTGTTTCTGATTCTGTTTACCCTAGTGATGTGGTCCCTGAGTCTGTCCCTCCTGTGGTAGTCCCTAATCCTACTGTACATAGATCCTCCAGACTAGCAGAAGCTGCTGGGGGGGCAGGTTTAGCGGATCTTCCTTCTCAGCCACCAGTCCCTCAACAGCGCAAACGTGGTCAAGGGAGCATGGGGGTGTTGGATGGGGGAGGGGCTAAGGGAAAGGTGTCCATATACCATGTCTCACCCTCTGTTGAGGGGGATTCAGATGATGAGGGGTGGGAGAAGTTTAAGAGGAAGAAAAAGAAGAGGAAGACAAGTAAAGTGGCAATTTCTTCCTCAGTCGGACCCAGGAGGGGTTCCTCTTGGCAACACTTTTTCAGTTTTGTCAGGTGGTGATATATCTGATATATCTTTCTCTTTATCATCCATGGATGAGAAGGAGTCACGTAGTCTGAAGATAGCTGTTTCTGGTGATGAGAGTGTGGTAAAGGTTAAGAAACGACTACCTCAATCATCCCGATGGCAGTTGCCACTCCGATAAAGTTGGCGATCATTAATGTCGCCAGTATCAAATCTGTGCTCGTGATATTGCCTTATTTTTGCTCAGTGAGTTTGATGCTGAGATTTTATTTTTGCAAGAGACCTGGCTCAATACTTTGGCCGATGTCTATCTAGCAAAAAGGAAGTGGAGATGCGGTCCCTCCTTTTGGTCTCTTGCGGCTGAGCCCTGCAGCAGACTTGCGGTCCTTTTTAAAACCGATATGGTAACGTGCCGGCGGGAAATTGAGGTAGAAATGGGGAGATGCATGGTCCTAGACGTCTCGGTTAGGGGGCAGGACCTGCGCCTGATCGACATCTGTGCACCACAGTCAAAATGGGGCAGGAAATGCCTCCTTACAGAGATCAAGCCCTTCCTTTTTACGTCCCAGCAGGTTGTCTTTGGAGGTGACTTTAACACCATAATTAGGCCTGAAGACAGGAGAGGCTCCATAGACAGGCTGGGTTACGATAGCGTTTTTCTTAGAGATATGGTGAGACAAGCAGGCTTGGTAGATGTGCATATTAAGCACTGCCCTGGCAGCACGGGATTCACATTTCAGAGAGGGAATAGTCAGAGTAGGATAGATAGTTTTTTTTTTTTAAAGGAGAACTCTGCTTTCTCGGCTCCTGAATTGAGGACAGTGGAGTTCTCTGACCATTGTATGCTGTCTGTGACTCTGAATGCCTTGGACACTCCTCCCAGAGGAAGAGGTACCTGGAAACTGAATTCGGCTCTCCTGGAAGATGTAGAGTTAAGACAATCCTTTGAGGATTTTTTTCAGGCACAGGTTTCTATTCTGGACTTTTGCAGCAGTAAGTCAGAGTGGTGGGAACTTGTGAAACAAAGGGCAATTGGACTTTTTAAGGCCATAAGTAAGAAGAAGCAGCTTGGTATGTTCATTGCCTACCAACATTTGCGGAGAAAGCTTGATCGCCTTGTCTCGTATACAGGGGAGATCTCTGAGGTGAAGTTTCTTCTTAGGAAGTGTCAATACGACCAGCATGCCTCCTTGGTTCTGGTGTGGGATTATGGAAAATATCACTCGCCTGATCCTTACCAGAACTGTAAGCAAGGCATAGCAGTTAAGACTATCATAGGCCTGAGGGATAGTACGGGTTCCCTGGTGAAGTCCAGATCAGGGATCCTGGAGATCTTCAGATCATATTACGCAGACCTTCTGAGAAGAAAGGACCTTTGTCGGGACAGGATAGAAAGCTTTCTGGATTCTACTCCAGGATTGGGAAATGGTACGTTGCCTTTGATGGATTTGACAGAACCAATTTCAGTGGATGAGGTAGTTCATGCTATAGAGAAGCTGGCTACCAAAAAATCGCCTGAGCCAGATGGGTTGACAGCTGAATTCTTCAAGTGTTTTAAGTTCATTCTGGCTCCCTTTTTAGCAGAGGTTTATAACAGCTGTCTAGAAGAGGGTTCGCACCCTCCCTCCATGAGGCAATCCGCTGTGATTCTTCTGTCAAAAGGTAAAGACCCCTCAATGATTGAGAACTGGCGCCCCATCAGTCTTCTCAATGTTGATAGAAAGATCTTGGCGAAGATTCTTTTTTGGCGCATGTCGTCAGTGGCAGGCGATTTGTTGTCCAGTCATCAGCATTGCTCGGTTCAAGGTGGAAATACCTTTTCAGCAGTTTTAGCTGTCCGGAGGCTTTGGAACGATGCAGGGCTACATAGTGGATCTTTGTGCGGGGTGCCTTTGGGCATTGCTGTCCTAATTCATAGAAATACTTGGTAAATCGTGTGTAGCCAAATCCCATATGTAAAGTCGCATATAAAGTATAGACCAAAATTGTAAATAAAAAATTCAGCGAAAATAAAAATAAATTAGATTAAATGATTAGATTAAATTAAATTAAATGAATTAGAACAGCGCCACACCCACACACTAACCCTTCACTTACCTTCTGTTTTTTCCACCTTGGTGGAAATCACATCTGTGGAGGCAGCAGTCCTTTATGCGATTTCTTCCATTGTTTCCATTTTTTTTCCATTTTCTCCACTTGGACAACGTTACACCTATACGCTCCAAAGGGGGTCACTTTGCTGTTTTATGTTTGGTTTTATTTTCGTTGAATTTTTTATTTGCAATTTTGGTTTATACTTTATATGCGACTTTGCATATGGGATTTGGCTACACACGATCTACCAAGTATTCTATGAATTAGGACAGCGCCACACCCACACACTAACCCTTCACTTGCCTTCTGTTTTTTCCACCTTGGTGGAAATCACATCTGTGGAGGCAGCAGTCCTTTATGCGATTTCTTCCATTGTTTCCATTTTTTTTTTCCATTTTCTTCACTTTTTTCTCCACTAGGACAACGGTACACCTATACACTCCAAAGGGGGTCACTTTGCTGTTTTATGTTTGGTTTTATTTTCGTTGAATTTTTTATTTGCAATTTTGGTCTATACTTTATATGCGACTTTACATATGGGATTTGGCTACACACGATCTACCAAGTATTCTATGAATTAGGACAGCGCCACACCCACACACTAATCCTTCACTTACCTTCAGTTTTTTCCACCTTGGTGGAAATCACATCTGTGGAGGCAGCAATCCTTTATGCGATTTCTTCCATTGTTTCCATTTTTTTCCATTTTCTCCACTTTTTTAATTTTCTGTTCCGTTGCGCGGATACACCACTCATATTTCAAGCTCCCGGCTTATGTTGCCCCGTGTCTGAAAATACTTCGGCAGTGGCAGGTGACAGTGGAGGATATCAAGTCCCTCCCCAGGAAGCTTCTGGAGAAGAGGATTTTGAGCTCTGCTTTCAGTGTGTCACTGGCCTTAAGGGATTGCCCAGGCTGTGTAATGAGGGAGGGGTTGCGTTTAATCAATTTAGAAAGAATCCCTTTGAAGTTTAGGGATCAAGCCTGGCTCGCTTTCCATGGAAGGCTCTATGTGAGAGGGAACTTGAAGCATTGCCCTGTGGATGATCGGGTTTGTCCCAGAGCGGAGTGTGTTTGTAAAGTGGAGTCTATGGACCACTTTTTGCTGCAGTTTCCCTTCAATAATAGAGGTGTATAAAAGGGTGGGAAGGGCTCTAGGCATCCCCTTTTTCTATTGCATGACTTATTCGGAGTGGGTGTACAGGGCATTCCTGACTCGCTGGGATTTTGATTTTACACTTTTTATAGTTAGTATAGTTGTCCGTTACTTCAGATGGAATGCACGGTGCCAGATTACCCTGCGGAAGAATGTCCTCTCTGTTGAGGTGGTGGTGCACGATATTCTGGGTGAGGTTGGGAAAATTCGTGGTCTTGAGAAGGGCAGGGAGCTTCGGGCGGTCTGGAAAAGGGCGTGGAGGAATATCAGACCTGCCTTTGGTGAATTGCCCATCTATGGATGAGGAGCTCTTTTCTTTTTCTGTTTCTTTCACTCCCTTAGCTTTTGTTGGTTAATATCTTCTTTTGAAGAAGGGCTGCATGCATAATGGGTGCGGGTTTGTTTCTTGACCTTGCAGGTTTGTCTGGTGCGTTGTGAGTTGTAGTGAGATTTATCTTCCCCAGTAATGACATGATTATTTGAGATTTTTTGCTTTTGCTGTAAAGTCTTTCTTTGTTTGAGAGCAGATTTGCTATATTTATTTTCATTTTTATGTAAATATGTACAGTGGGGCAAAAAAGTATTTAGTCAGCCACCAATTGTGCAAGTTCTCCCACTTAAAAAGATGAGAGAGGCCTGTAATTGTCATCATAGGTATACTTCAACTATGAGAGACAAATGTGGAAATAAATCCAGACAATCACATTGTCTGTCTGATTTTTGTAAGTATTTTGTCAATATCAAAAGTTCATCTTAATACTTTGTTATATATCCTTTGTTGGCAATGACAGAGGTCGAACGTTTTCTGTAAGTCTTCACAAGGTTGTCACACACTGTTGCTGGTATGTTGGCCCATTCCTCCATGCAGATCTCCTCTAGAGCAGTGATGTTTTGGGGCTGTCGCTGGGTAACACAGACTTTCAACTCCCTCCAAAGGTTTTCTATGGGGTTGAGATCTGGAGACTGGCTAGGCCACTCCAGGACCTTGAAATGCTTCTTATGAAGCCACTCCTTCGTTTCCCAGGCGATGTGTTGGGGATCATTGTCATGCTGAAAGACCCAGCCACGTTTCATCTTCAATGCCCTTGCTGATGGGAGGAGGTTTGCACTCAAAATCTCACGATACATGGCCCCATTCATTCTTTCATGTACACGGATCAGTCGTCCTGTTCCCTTTACAGAGAAACAGCCTCAAAGCATGATGTTGCCACCCCCATGCTTCACAGTAGGTATGGTGTTCTTTGGTTGCAACTCAGCATTCTCTCTCCTCCAAACACGACGAGTTGTGTTTCTACCAAACAGTTCTACTTTGGTTTAATCTGACCATATCACATTCTCCCAATCCTCTTCTGGATCATCCAAATGCTCTCTAGCAAACCTCAGACGGGCCTGGACATGTACTGGCTTAAGCAGGGAGACACGTCTGGTACTGCAGGATCTGAGTCCCTGGCAGCATAGTGTGTTACTGATGGTAGCCTTTGTTACGTTGGTCCCAGCTCTCTGCAGGTCATTCACTAGGTCCCCCTGTGTGGTTCTGGGATTTTTGCTCACCGTTCTTGTGATTATTTTCACCCCACAGGGTGAGATTTTGCGTGGAGCCCCAGATCGAGAGAGATTATCAGTGGTCTTTTATGTCTTCCATTTTCTAATTATTGCTCCCACAGTTGATTTCTTCACACCAAGCTGCTTGCCTATTGCAGATTCAGTCTTCCCAGCCTGGTGCAGGTCTACAATTTTGTTTCTGGTGTCCTTCGACAGCTCTTTGGTCTTCACCATAGTGGAGTTTGGAGTGTGAGTGTTTGAGGTTGTGGACAGGTGTCTTTTATACTGATAACAAGTTCAAACAGGTGCCATTAATATAGGTAATGAGTGGAGGAAAGAGGAGCCTCTTAAAGAAGAAGATACAGGTCTGTGAGAGCCAGAAATCTTGCTTGTTTGTAGGTGACCAAATACATATTTTCCACCATAAATTGCAAATAAATTCTTTCAAAAATCAGACAATGTGATTGTCTGGATTTGTTTCCACATTTTGCCTCTCATAGTTAAGGTATACCTATGATGACAATTACAGGCCTCTCATCTTTTTAAGTGGGAGAACTTGCACAATTGGTGGATGACTAAATACTTTTTTGCCCCACAGTATACACTTATGTATATTTTATATATATATTGTTTTTATGCTTATTGATTGCAAGACTTTTTATAAAAAGCAAATTGGTGATCAGTGGGAAGAATGTTCCTTACATTGGTGATCAGTGGGAAGAATGTTCCTTACATTGGTGATCAATGGGAAGAATGTTCCTTACATTGGTGGTCAGCAGAAAGAATTTTCCTTACATTGGTGGTCAGTGGAAAGAATGTCCTTTACATTGATGGTCAGTGGGAAGAATTTTCCTTACATTGGTGATCAGTGGGAAGAATGTCCCTTACATTCGTGATCACCAGAAAGAATGTTCCTTACATTGGTGGTCAGTGAGAATAATGTTGCTTACATTGGTGGTCAGCAGAAAGAATGTTCCTTACATTGGTGGTCACCAGAAAGAATGTTACTTACGTTAGTGGTCAGCAGAAAGAATGTTCCTTACATTAGTTGTCAGTGAGAATAATGGTCCTTACATTGGTGGTCAGTGGGAAGAATGTTCCTTACATTGGTGGTCAGTGGGAAGAATGTTCCATACATTGGTGGTCAGCAGAAAGAATTTTCCTTACATTTGTCATCAGTGGGAAGAATGTTCCTTACATTGGTGGTCAGTGAGAAGAATGCTCCTTACATTGGTGGTCAGTGAGAAGAATGTCCCTTATATTGGTGATCAGTGGGAAGAATTTTCTTTACATTGGTGATCAGTGAAAATTATATAAAGTAAATAAAAATTATAAAAAAAAAAAAATATAAAGCACAGCCATGACCCCCACACACACTCTATATGAAAAGCTTTATGTAGGACGAGCACATGTATGTAAACATGCAAATGCTGGACTCAGGAGCGCACACGCAAGGTAACCTCCCTGGGAGAGCGCTTCTCCTAAGGGGGTTATCTGATGCGGGGAGGGGCCGCGAGAGCCACCGTGAGACCCCAGAAGATGAGGATCAGGGCCACTCTGTGCAAAACGAATTGCACAATGGAGGTAAGTATGACATGTTTGTTATTTAACCCTTTCATGGCTAAGCCTATTTTTGAAATTTGGTGTTTACAAGTTAAAATCCATATTTTTTGCTAGAAAATTACTTTTTTTTAGCAGAGAATCTAGAGAATAAAATGGAGATTGTTGCAATATTTTATATCACACGGTATTTGTGCAGTGGTGTTTTAAACGCAAATTTTTGGAAAAGGGACACTTTCATGAATTTTAAAAAATCCAAACAGTAAAGTTACCCCAATTTTTTTGTATAATGTGAAAGATGATGTTACGCCGAGTAAATAGATACCAAACATGTCACGCTTTATAATTGCATGCACTCGTGGAATGGCGACAAACTATGGTAGCTATGAATTTCCATAGGCGACGCTTTAAATTTTTTTACGGTTACCAGGTTAGAGTTACAGAGGAGATCTAGGGCTAGAATTATTGCTCCATCTCTGACGATTGCGGCGATACCTCACATGTGTGATTTGAACACCGTTTACATATGCGGGCAAGACTTCCGTATATGTTTTCTTCGCTGCACGAGCTCGCGGGGAGGGGGGCGCTTTAAAAAAAAAAAAAAATGTATTTTATTTATTTTTATACTTATAAATTGTGTTTAAAAGAAAATGTTTTTTTTTTTACTTGTATTGCTGTCACAAGGAATGTAAACATTCCTTGTGACAGTAATAGGTGGTGACAGGTACTCTTTATGGAGGGAGCGGGGGTCTAAAAGACCCCCGCTCCCTCCTCTGCACTTCTAAATATTCAGATCGCCGAAAACGGCGATTCTGAATACTGTGTATTTTTTTAAATTCTGCGCCATTGGCAGCCGAGTAAACGGGAAGTGACGTCATGACATCGCTTCCGTGTTTACAATTAGAAGGCTGGAACGAAGCCACTCATGGCTTCGTTCCAGCCCGCCCCCAGCTGCCGGAGGCAGCCGATTGGACACCGGGCCTCCCGATCGCACGGCAGGCCCGGTAAGAGCGGCGGGAGGCGGCGGGAGGGGGGGTGTCCCCTCCCGCTCCTCCGGTATAACAGCCGAGCGGCTTTTAGCCGCATCGGTTGTTATATACAGATAGCCGATCGCCCGCTCGAAACAACGGTACCGGGATAATGCCTGCAGCTGCAGGCATCATCCCGGTATAACCCCCGAAAGCCGAGTACGCACATCTGCGTACGGTCGGCGGGAAGGGGTTACAAAAAAAAGTATGTAGTGTGGGCAGTGCAATATGACTGTGGGGATTTGTGTGGGTGTGGCTTGAGTGTGGGTGGGAACACATGGGCAGGGACAGGGGGCCCCAGGATCTCCTATTGCCTGGGGGCCCCATGAGTTGTCAGTCCGCCCCTGTTCTTACCGGTCACATGGAAAGTGGTAACAACAGATGCCAGCCTTTCTGGTCGGGGATCAGTCCTGGAGAAAGTGACTGCCCAGGGGCAGCACGCTTGGCCCTGAGGGCCTGGACATTCAGATTACAGAATTGTCCTGTCAGAATCCAATCCGACAATGCCACGGCAGTGGCCTATATCAATCACCATGGGGGCACAAGAAGTCTTGCAGCCCAGAGAGAGGTAAACCATATCCTAGCATGGGCAGAAAATCACGTTCCTTGTCTATCGGAAGTCTTCATTCCAGGAATAGAAAATTGGCAGGCGGACTACTTGAGTCGCCAGCAGTTGTTCCCGGGGGAATGGTCCCTTCACCCCGATATCTTCCTGGCAATATGCCAGAGATGGGGGATCCCAGACATAGACCTATTCGCGTCCAGGTTCAACAAAAAGATCGACAACTTTGTGTCAAGAACAAGGGATCCTCTAGCATGCAGGACAGATGCCTTGGTGACTTTGTGGGATCAGTTTTCACATTCCGTCCTATTCTGCTGCTTCCATGACTTCTTTGCAGGATCAAGCAAGAAAGAAAGTAGATGGTCTTGTAGTCCCGGCCTGGCCCAGAAGATCTTGGTATGCAGAGATTGTAAAGATGGCGGTAGGGGACCCATGGACCCTTCCAACACGTCCAGACCTGCTCTCGCAGGATCCGGTATTCCATCCTACCTTACAAGCACTAAATTTAAAGGTTTGGCTATTGAAACCCACATTCTGAGGAAGCGTGGGCTGTCAGGATCAGTTGTATCTACTTTGATTAATGCAAGAAAGCTGGCCTCCAGAGTCATATATTATAGAATCTGGAAGGCATATGTTTCCTGGTGTGAATCCAGGGGTTGGCATCCCAGAAAGTATGTCATAGGTAGAATCCTTGCCTTTCTACAAATAGGGTTAGAGATGAAGCTGGCCTTGAGTACTATCAAAGGCCGGGTCTCGGCCTTATCGGTATTGTTTCAACGACCACTTGCTTCGCATTCTTTGGTCCGTAACTTTTAACAGGGGGTAACGCGGCTTAATCCACTGGTTAAGCCAACCCTGAACCCTTAGGACTTGAATTTAGTTCTGTCGGTGTTACAGAAACAGCCTTTTGACAAGGAAGCTCGTTTTTCTGGTAGCCATATCTTCTGCAAGAAGGGTAGCAGAGTTGGCTGCTCTTTCTTGTAAAGAGCCATATTTAATTATTCACAAGGATAGGGTAGTACTGCGTCCGCATCCTAACTTTCTACCGAAGGTAGTGTCCAGTTTTCATCTAAACCAGGATATTGTTCTACCTTAATTTTTTCCAGAACCCTGTTCTATGGAGGAAAAGTTGCTGCATTTGCTGGATGTATTGAGAGCAGTCAAAGTCTACTTGAAAGCGACTGCTCAGATTAGAAAAACTAATGTAAAATCCTTTTCTTGGAGTACATCACGGGACACAGAGTTCCCTCCCCTCTTTGGTTACACGTGTATTGCTTGGCTACAAAACTGAGGTACTCCCAGTAATGGGAGGGGTTATTTAGGGAGTGAACTTCCTGTCTTAGGGCGTGCCAGTGAAATTAACTCTGGACCTTTTATCTGCTCCTTGTAAATGGGATAATGAGGGAATAACACACACCTGGCCATGGAACAGCTGAGCAGCCAATTGTCCCATTACTTTTGGTCCCTTAAAAAGTGGGAGGCACATATACAAACTGTTGTAATTCCTACACCGTTCACCTGATTTGGATGTAAATACCCTCAAATTAAAGCTGAAAGTCTGCAGTTAAAGCACATCTTGTTCGTTTCATTTCAAATCCATTGTGGTGGTGTATAAAGCCAAAAAGATTAGAATTGTGTCAATGTCCCAATATTTATGGACCTGACTGTAGTTATTACTATGGCTCTGTGTCCCGTGATGTACTCCAAGAAAAGCATTTTGCAGGTAAAAGCTGTCCTATTTAGCCTAAATGATCCTATTTTGTACACTGAGGTGGCCAGACCGTTTTTTTGCAATTTTTCATTTGCTTTTTTATTTTTCACTTATAGCTTTCAGAATTTGTAAAAGACCCCCCAAACCATATATTTTCTGAAACCACGTGACCAGTAGAATAAAAAGAAGGTGCTACTGATTTTTAAGGTGCAACGATATTTGTGCAAATGTTGATCAGACAATATTTTTGCTAAAAATCCACTAAAATCATTATTAGCAGCTAAAAACCACAGCACATTTTACAAAATTCCTACTAAACATAAAAGCTTAACCCATATTGAGTTAATAAATAACAAATATTTGTAACTTTCAAATTGCGCCCTTTTGCGAAACAGTGAAAATCGAACAGACACAAAAGTGTAAATATCCAAATTTCTCTAAAAATCTGAAGGTTTTTATTTTTCCCTTACAGCTTTCAGAATTTGTGAAAGACCCCCAAAACCATATATTTTCTGAAAGCATATGACCTCTAGAATAAAAAGAAGGCGCTACTGATTTTTTAGACCCCGCGGTATTTGCGCAAATGTTTTACCAAACCAAAATATTCACAAAAAATACACTAAAACCATTATTAGCAGAATAAAACACACAGTTTTACAAAACTTCTGCTAAATTCCTGCTAAATATATAAGCTTATCCTGTGTTGAGTTAAATAACAAATATTTGTAAATTTCAAATTGCCATTGAGAAATGGCAAAAATCAAACGTACACAAAAATGTCTCTAACATTTTTTATGTTTTCATTTATCACTTATAGCTTTCAGATTTTGAAAAAGACCCCCCCCCTCCCCCTCAAACTTTACATTTTCTGAAAGCACATGACCTGTAGAATAAAAAGAAGGGGCTATTGATTTTTTTAGCCCCGCAATACTTGCCAAATGTTTATCAGATCACTATTTTCACTGAAAAAAAACGCTTAAAAAATCCTTATTTGCACATAAAACCACAACATAACTTACTAAATTTCTGCTACATTCTTACTAAGGCCTCACTCAATCGGGTGTGCTACATCGTACACCCATGGAGGGCATTCCTGTGCAGCCGCTGTGTCCAAATTGACATCAATAGGATTGCCTGCATGGGATGATGGAACATGCATCCTTGTGCAGCTAAACATGGCCTTGCTGTAGTATACACTGCGTGAACAAGGCCTTTGGTTTTGTTTAGACTTGTAGTTGGGGGGGGGGGGGGGGGCAAAAAATGCGTGGTTAAGCTGTGTTTTTGCTGCCTGACAAACGCCCCCCGCCCCTAAAGAGGAGCTCCAGTCTCTCCCCAAAAAAATAAAAGTCAGGAGCTATACAAATACTGTAGCTGCTAACATGTAATTAAGGACACGTACAGTGGGGACGGAAAGTATTCAGATCCCCTTAAATTTTTCACTCTTTGTTATATTGCAGCCATTTACTAAACTCATTTAAGTTCATTTTTCTCCTCATTAATGTACACGCAGCACCCCATATTGACAGAAAAACACAGAATTGTTGACATTTTTGCAGATTTATTAAAAAAGAAAAACTGAAATATCACATGGTCCTAAGTATTCAGACCCTTTGCTCAGTATTTAGTAGAAGCACCCTTTTGATCTAATGCAGCCATGAGTCTTTTTGGGAAAGATGCAACAAGTTTTTCTCACCTGGATTTGGGGATCCTCCGCCATTCCTCCTTGCAGATCCTCTCCATTTCTGTCAGGTTGGATGGTAAACGTGGGTGGACAGCCATTTTTAGGTCTCTCCAGAGATGCTCAATTGGGTTTAAGTGAGGGCTCTGGCTGGGCCATTCAAGAATAGTCAAGGAGTTGTGTGAAGCCACTCCTTCGTTATTTTAGCTGTGTGCTTAGGGTCATTGTCTTGTTGGAAGGTAAACCTTTGGCCCAGTCTGAGGTCCTGAGCACTCTTGAGAAGGTTTTCATCCAGGATATCCCTGTACTTGGCCGCATTCATCTTTCCCTCGATTGCAACCAGTCGTCCTGTCCCTGCAGCTGAAAAACACCCCCACAGCATGGTGCTGCCACCACCGTGCTTCACTGTTGGGACTGTATTGAACAGGTGATGAGCAGTGCCTGGTTTTCTCCACACATACCGCTTAGAATTAGGGCCAAAAAGTTCTATCTTGGCCTCATCAGACCAGATAATCTTATTTCTCACCATCTTGGAGTCCTTCAGGTGTTTTTTAGCAAACTCCATGTGGGCTTTCATGTGTCTTACACTGAGGAGAGGCTTCCGTCGGGCCACTCTGCCATAAAGCCCCGACTGGTGGAGGGCTGCAGTGATGGTTGACTTTCTACAACTTTCTCCCATCTCCCAACTGCAGCTCTGGAGCTCAGCCACAGTGATCTTTGGGTTCTTCTTTACCTCTCTCTCCAAGGCTCTTCTCCCCCGATAGCTCAGTTTGGCCAGATGGCCAGCTCTAGGAAGGGTTCTGGTCGTCCCAAACGTCTTCCATTTAAGGATTATGGAGGCCACTGTGCTCTTAGGAACCTTAAGTGCAGCAGAAATTTTTTTGTAACCTTGGCCAGATCTGTGCCTTGCCACAATTCTGTCTCTGAGCTCTTCAGGCAGTTCATTTGACCTCATGATTCTCATTTGCTCTGACATGCACTGTGAGCTGTAAGGTCTTATATAGACAGGTGTGTGGCTTTCCTAATCAAGTCCAATCAGTATAATCAAACACAGCTGGACTCAAATGAAGGTGTAGAACCATCTCAAGGATGATCAGAAGAAATGGACAGCACCTGAGTTAAATATGAGTGTCACGGCAAAGGGTCTGAATACTTAGGACCATGTGATATTTCAGTTTTCTTTTTTATAAATCTGCAGTAATGTCAACAATTCTGTGTTTTTCTGTCAATATGGGGTGCTGTGTGTACATTAATGAGGAAAAAAAATGAACTTAAATGATTTTAGCAAATGGCTGCAATATAACAAAGAGGGAGAAATTTAAGGGGTCTAAATACTTTCCGTCCCCACTGTACCTGTCCAGGAATCCAGTGATGTCAGCACCCGAGCTGATTCTTCAATCGGCTTTGGGTGCCGGCATCTTGATCTGCTTCACAGCCGGTTTCCTTCTGCGCATGAGTGAGTCGCGCAGCGCTTTGTGAATGGTACCACATTCTTCTGTGTGTGTCTCAGAAGGCTGCAGGGGGGAGGAGGAAGGGTAAAACAGCTTTGTTGATTGCCGCAGCGATCTTACCCAAAAGTGGGAGTGGGTACCTGTCAAAACCAGGTACCTGCTCCCCCCCCCAAAAGGTGCCAAATGTGGCAGTGGAGTAGGGGAGAGTGCAAACAAGCGGAGCTTCCTCTTTTGGGTAGAGCCCTGCTTTAAGCTGTAATAGGCAGCATACAAAACTTTTTTACAAGTTTTTAGTTTAAATAATTTTTTTTTGGGGGGGGGGGGCTTTGGAGAGACATCAGGGGTCTAAACAGACCTCTAATGTCTCTTTTTTTTAAACCTGAGCTGCACTGTATTTGAATGAATAAGGAGTCTGTATAGACTCCTATTGATTCAAAAAAGAAACATTGTTTCATTCACAAACTGACAGATAGTAAACTGTGTTTACTGTCAGTGATGAAAGAATGCAGGCGTGACCTGTAATGATCACTGGGCTGCATTCTTTCAGGAAAGGGGGTGGTAAAACACATGTTTACCAGCCCCCCTACCCCACCCCATCCCCTGCAAAACCCCCCTCCATGCTGACCGCTATCTCTCAGCAGCTGCAGCAGGCGGAAGGGAAGGAGGGGAGAGCCGGCTAGCAGCACGGAGGGGGTTCCCGGAGTTTGGGGAGGTGGAGGGGGGGGATAGTTTTTAGAAAAAACGATTTCTCTGTGCCTGTCCTGCAGCACGGAAAGCCGGCGGGAGTAGGAGGTGGGAGAGCCGGCTTGCAGCTGCAGGACAGGCAGCACCTGGGCATTAGGCAAGTGGGGGGGGTCAGAGCAGCACTGGGGGTATCTTTTTTTACAGTTTGATCCCTCTGTGGCTGCCCTGCAACACAAACAGCGGGCGGGAGGGGAGAGGAGAGAATCTGACAGCTGCAAAACAGCCACAGAGGGATCAGAGTTTGCCAGAAGGGGGGCTTCTGCCCTGCAATGCTATGGAGATGGGTGGGGGCCATCTTCCCCTCACTTGTCTCCATGCCATTGACATGAGAGGATCCGATCACCTCCGCAGCTGCCGACGGCTCCAGTAAGTGGCAGAGGGCACAGGAGCACGGCGGGAGGGGGGCTCCTCTCCTGCCGCCGTTAAAAGTGATCTCGCAGCGAATCCGCCGCAGAGACCACTATTATCGGAAACCGGACCGCCGGCCAAAAAAGAGGATACCGGGGTTATGGCAGCTAGCTGCTGCCATACCAACAATATTCCTCTTCAAAATTTGGACTATATTGACGTGCGGCGGTCTGAAAGTGGTTAAATTGCGCTGATCAGTGGCTTATTAGCCACTGATCAGAACTATCAGTTTGTTCAGCGGCGTTGGCTGAACAATTATGCTGTAAGTTCATGGTCACTGAAGTGGCCATGAGCTTATAGCAGAAGGAGAAATGAGGTCCGTAAGGCGTACGGACTTAGCCACCTGGGGGTAGTGTTGTAGGTTCGTACACCATACAGACCTGGTAGTGAAAGGGTTAAAGGAACAGGATCCATTTTTTTTTCTTTAGGGTTACAAACACTTTAACCCCTTGCCGACCGGCTCACACCGATATACGTCGGCAGAAGGGCACGTACAGGCATATTAACGTACCTGTACGTTGCCCTTTAAGATGTGGCATTGTGGGCACGCGCGCCCGCCGCATGCTCAGTGAGTGTGATAGCAGGTCCCGCTGGGTTGGTTTCCACAGGGATACCCGCGATCGTCTCACGGAGAGGAAGAACGGGGAAATGCTGACGTAAACAAGCATTTCCCCATTATTCCTAGTGACAGTACACTGATCACCTCTCCCTGTGATCGGGAGCGGTGATCAGTGTCATGTCACACATAGCCCATCCCCCCTACAGTTAGAACACATCCCTAGGACACACTTAACCCCTGCAGCGCCCCCTACTGGTTAACCCCTTCACTGCCAGTCACATTTACACAGTAATCAGTGCATTTTTAATCGCACTGATCGCTGTATAAATGTGAATGGTCCCAAAATAGCACCAAAAGTGTCCGATCTGTCTGCCATAATGTCGCAGTCATGATAAAAATCGCAGATCGCCCCCATTTATAGTAGAAAAAAAAAAATTATTAATAAAAATGCCATAAAACTATCCCCTATTTTGAAGACGCTATAACTTTTGTGCAGACCAATCAATCAACGTTTATTGCGATTTTTTTTAACAAAAATATGTAGAAGAATACGGCCTAATATATATATTATATAAATAATTAAACTATAACCACTGTAATCCAGCCCAAATCGCATATTACTTACTGTTTAAAGAGACTTTAAAAAACTTGTTTCCAGGGGTAAGGCAGTGCCATCTTAAGTATTGTCTTCTGAGTCCACAGTAGAGTGTATTTCGCCCTTACATTGAGCACTTCCTGTACTATTAACCAAATCTCCTTCTCAATCCAACATTTCTATGGCAACCCTGCTTCCCTGCTCATAGCTGACTTGTTTATTCTCATAGTATTTACTTGTGCCGATTATCTAGTGTTTGCCTATGTCAGTCTTATCAGCTTCGGCTGATAAGACTGCAGTAATGCTGTCCGATGCCCAGGACATGGTCACATTGGGTGTAGTAGGAACTCTGAGTGATTATGCAGTTGTGGGATTTCAGTGTTGTGCCGTAGGAAGTCCTGATAATAGACAGACAAGCACACAGAGTGTACCATAAATCAGGGGATATCTGAGGCATGCTCAGTGATGTCACTCTAAAGAACAAAAAGGATTACAACAATACTAAGCAAGTAAGGAGATATCTACAAACAGTGTTCATTACGTTTTTTTATGCTGATTTACATGGGACAAAGTTGTGGGGGAGAGTTTCAACCACTTTAAGGAAACTGGTGCACATCAGATATGACCATTTCATGAATTTTAGGTGTTCCCACTTGGAGCCGCATTCTAGGTGTAAACAATAGATAATTCAACCTAAACGAGATCCATGGACTAGGGAAAAATGTGTAAATGTCTTCTCTATGGGATAAAATAAACAGCAAACATCAGTGACATTCAGGGCCTTAAAGTGTTTGTTACCCCAACATTTCATATTCCTGATATGTGCCTACTGTACCATGTACTTGTTTAAAAAAGTACCCTGTTCTCTTTGTATTGCTTTCTTTGAATGAAATCCCTGGTGTTCCTGCCAGTCCCTCTACTTTCCTATCAAAAACTGACAACACTAAACAGGAGAATGCACCATGGTCAGTTCTTTAGCTATGCTGGGAACTTACTGTGCTCTCCTCCAATGATCAAACTTGTCCTGACACACCCCCAAGCACAGCCTTTCACTGGGAAGCACAGTGTACTGTTGCTTCTATTTCCCCCAGCTCTTATGCCGCTAGAACAGAGGGAATGTTATCACTTATAAAAAAATGGAAATGTTTTCCTTTTATTTCCATTTTAAACTGAATGGGTTGTTTTACAAGATGATCATTTACAATCACTTTGACCGCATTGAAAAGTGCAGTTTTGGAGGAAATAACTGCCATTTTAACTTTAATATAGGGGTGTCTCTCATGTTTCCTATCTTCAGGTATGGACATTACATCATTATAATTGTCCCCTATTATATGAGAAGTATGTGTTGCTGACATTGCCCATGAAACTACCTCATGACAAAACCTTTTTACCTGTATATTGAGGGCATAGATCAATGCAATTTCCTGGTATCCCACCTGAAGTATTTAAATAATTTTACGGCCTATACCATCTTGTCTGAGCAATGTTACTGTATAGGGCATATTCTCATGAAGTAGAACTAGCACCCTTACCTTACGATCGACAAAAGGTGATCCAAAAACCTGTCCCACCTATAATTTTCTCATATGGGAGATTAGTTTCCTGCAAAGGGACTATATCTGCCTATAAGCATTTTAAATGTCTCAATATCTTCATGCCTTTAACAGGGGATCTCAGGCCTTTCAAATTCCATGATATCATCTTCGTTTTTTTTTTTTTTTTAAACTTAACTGGTCTCATCCTACGAGGTTCCTGGAAGGGAACTAACCTTACTTTATGTAGCATTTACGCCCCAAATACCAATCAAAGCTCCTTTCTGTCCAAAGTATATAGGCGACTATTTGCGCCCCCCCCATCAATATCTGGTCATTGGAGGAGACTTTAACCTGACCTACTCCCCATGCGTAGACAAACACTCCATAGGGCGTGGGAAAATCTCCTCGGCAGCCGATAGAAAATCCACCCTCGCCAACCAACCAGGAGGTATGCCCTATTTGATACCTGGTCCACCACCTATCCATCAGCTAAACAATTCACCTTCTACTCCCATCCCCAAAAGTCCCACTCACGTCTAGACTACTCCCAGGCACGATGGTATTCCATACCTCTACTACAAAACTTTTCTTCCACTTCTTCTCCCCCACGTCACAACCCTGTTCAACTCATTCTTGTCGGACACACCTATCCCGAGAGACATGCAGACCTCCTTCCTCACGTTAAACCCCAAATCGGGAAAGGACCATACACTATGTTCCATTTATAGGCCTATCACACTCCTTAATACAGACCTAAAAATTTTTACAAAGCTATTGGTAAATATGTTAAACAACTTCATGCCATCACTAATCCACAAGGATCAAGTGGGATTTATTCCCCTTCGCCAGGCAGGGGATAACACTAGGAGACTCATCGACCTTGTGGAGGTTGCAAACAGGAATAGAACGGAGGCCCTGCTTCTCAGTTTAGATGCAGGGAAGGCCTTCGATAGGCTGAGCTGGCCTTTCCTGTTTGCAACACTCCACCGGGTCGGTATTAAGGGCCCTTTCCTTCAAGCCATTACTCACCTATACTCATCCCCCTCGGCTCTAGTTCAAACCCAGTTTGCCTCTTCCTCCACTTTCCGGATTACTAACGGGATCCAACAAGGCTGTCCACTGTCCCCTCTACTCTACGTCTTATGTATCGAGCCCCTGGCAGCCCATATCAGAAAGAACCCAAACATTCACGGCATCCCTGTCCGTATAAGAGACTTTAAGATATCCTTATTTGCGGACGATGTTTTGCTTACCCTCACACAACCCCATGTTTCTCTCCCGAATCTACATGTTAGCTAGATCGATACTGCGTCCTCTCAGGATACAAAATTAATAATTCAAAGACGGAAGCCCTACCCCTCAATATACCCCACCAGACACTATCAGCACTCTCACAAGCATTTAATTATGTGTGGAAAACTTCCTTGAAATACCTCGGGGTCCACCTCACACCCACATACGACAATCCCTGCAAAGTCAACTTCCCCCAGCTATACACCTCCAGTAGGGCCTCTCTGGCCAAGTGGAAATCTCTAAAGCTATCTCTTTTTGGCTGCCTTGCGACCATAAAGATGACAATTTTACCTAAATTTTTATACCTCTTTGAGATACTGCCCATCCCCATTCCAACCTCGCACTTCAAAAACTCCAGGGCGATCTGATAAATTTCTTCTGGAATTATAAGAGGCATCGGATCACTAGATCGGTCTTGTACGATCCCCGCGATCAAGGCGGCCTTGCATTCCCCAACATAGCCAAGTATTATCTAGCTGCCCAGCTACGCCCTGTAGCCTCTTGGTGCACTCTCCATGCCTATAACCGATGGACACAAATTGAGAAGCTATGGTTGGCCCCTGTTCACCCAAATCCCATGTTGTGGAGTTCGGATGTGCCACCAGTGGGTTACAGCTCTTAGGACCAATGGCACTCTTGCCAACGTTATGGCAGCAAGCAAAATCGACATACCCGCTTACCACCACTTCCTTCCTGGTCACCTCATTTCTATTTACACCCAATATCCCAGATAGCTTGACCTCCCAGATGTCTCACTTTTGGATGGATAAGACCCTATTTCGCTATCGTCAATTGGTGGACACCAGAACCTTGCGATTCTTTCAGGATCTGCAAGATGCCTTTGATTTGCCCAGACAGGCTTTTTTTAGCTTCTTACAAATATACAAATACGCCATTATGCGCAATCTTTGGTAACAAACCTTCAATTCTCCCCACTATCCGAATTTGAAAAAATATGTCTAGAGGGCTCATCCCCTAAAGGTATGATTTTACGCACCTATCGGCTCCTGACCACGAATCTGTCGCCAACTGGACCGCAACATGCCTATATGCGTAAGTGGGAGCAGGCCCTGGGTGAGGATATACCCCTGAATACGTGGCAGATCATATGGTCACAGGCCTCTAAGAGCTCCATCTGTACGCTCTATAAAGAAAATCAATATAAGATCTTATTTGATTGGTACCAAACCCCTGACCTGCTCCACGCCATATACCCCTCTGCCGACCCCCGCTGCTGGCAAGATAGGGGGATGCTATATCATACCTACTGGACATGCCCTCTAATCGTCCCTTATTGGCAGATGGTACACTCATTACTCCAATCCATCTTTGATACCGGGGTGCCCTTCAATTCGAAAACTTTCCTCCTAGGCCTCCCACCCCCCTCGTTCTCTAAATTGTCTAAAAAGCTTTTAGCTCAAGTGCTAACAGCAGCGAGGTGTTTGGTGGCCCTGAAATGGAAAAAGAGGGAACCCCCCTCACTGTTTGAACTGCACTCCAAGATCAGAGACGTTAAAAGAATGGAATACCTGACAGTCTCCCTAAATGTTAATCTTGATATACACAATTGACTATGGAAGCCATGGGTTATGTTGGAGACCCCTACAATCTGATATCCTGTGAACCTTGACCTCGCAGAGGTCGCTTGCACTCATGGCTGGTGCCCCCCACTCAAGTGGTGCAGATCTTCTAGGGTGGGTGGTTGTCCTCTCTTATCCTCTCCTCCTCACTACTCTCTATCTTGTTTCTCCCCCCCATTTTTCCCGACTCTTCTTATCCTTCTCACTATCGTCTTCTCCTCCATAAGTTCGTTTACACGCACTCCTGCAGGTTAGACTCTGTTGTACCACAAAGATTCTGAATCCTTCTTAACTAATCTGATAATTCCACATATTGTCACTGGATGTATGTTTTGCTTGTCTTTACCAAATTTTACCACTGGTCAAAATGTATGTTGATTACCTGCCAGATATATTCTTTCTATAATAATGTGTGTCCTCTTAAACTTTATGTTATTATTTTTTTTTTGGAAAATCAATAAAAATTGTCAGTTTAAAAAAAAAAAAAACTTAACTGGAAACTTAACACTAGTATAGACCTTATTGCTGTCTCCGTACACAACTCCACTTCGCTGCAGACCTCACTTTGTGTAAGCTATAACAAAAATAGTAACCAAAATCAATCAAACTCTGTAACTTCCCTTTTTCCACATATCACCGATAGAGACCATTAAACTCCCTCCACACATCTCTACACTATCTTTTTCTGTTGTTTCTTCCCCCTTTCCCCCCCCCCCCCCCCCACCCCCCCTGCCCTCGCCTTTTTTTTTTTTTTCCTTCTTCTTTCCATCTTACCATTTCTTCTTTTCCTTTCCTCTGCAATAAACCTAATAGTTATCAGTGTACTAGGTTGTTAACCACATAAACATGTCATTAAGGTCCTTTATGATGGAGGGGAGAGCTGTTGTATTCCTCTGTGGGCAGGTTGCTACCCACCATATAAAGAGTCTTATGCACAGAGGACCTGTCCCCATTACCAGGTGCCTTTAAGGAATTCAAGAACAGTTCAGGTTCATCAGATGATTTAAATGTTCACCTGATGGTGTCTGCAAGTGTAGTATCACTGGGTATGCCAAGGTAAATTTAATGTGCTTCTGATGCATTACCAAGCATATCTGAGCAAATAAATAAAGATATATAAGTGTTTCACCAGGCCTGCAGAAACACCGCTCAGCACCAAACACCCAAACAGACCCAAGATGTAGATATATTAATATTAAATAAAAAGGAATAAGTAAATATTCACAGGTGCATAACCGTGAATAAACATCAGTATGCAATTAAAAGTTAGACATAAATAAGATTGAACTCCACTGTGTCTGTCTAGGCAGAGAGACAATCTAGTGAGCAGCAGCCGTCTCAAACCAGAGAAAAAAAAACAAATATAAAAGCAGTGTTATAAAGTAATCACCATTTAGACTAAATTATCACACTAGACAGCGCTAATGTTGAGCATTTGAAACTTGTGGCCAACAACACATATATGGACAGTCTTATATCAGAGAAGAGTCCTTTAAAAGAAAATCCCTTATAAAGGGAAGTGATGAAAAGTTCAGGGTGTAATTCAGATAATCAACAGGTGATCTTGAAAAAAACAATCCTCCACATGCACCTTCCACCGATCACTGTGAAATCCACCCGGTGACAAACACTCTCCCCCTAGGGGGTTAAACTCACCAGAAAAGGGGAGTAATAAAACCTTCAGAGTCAGCACTCTTTAGAAGTAGTATGTTGCCATCATTACTATACACAGGGTCACAGGTTTGCAGGGCTCATAATGAATCAAAAAAAAGGAGAAAGAATGGTGCACATAGCGTAATCCTGTTTATTGATTCAAAACCCCTTGCACAAAGACAGACAAAGAACCCCCCTTCAATAAAAATACATACATCAAATAAAACAAACAGTGAGCAATCAATCAAACAGGCAGGTATTGCCAGTGTGTACACTTCACCCAAAGCTGTCAGCGCCGCTACACAGGAAAGGCTCAGTACTTCCTGGTTGTGCAGATGACTCAGGTGGAGCGCACACGTCACTTCCTGCGTCGTGTTGGCCACGCCCTGACGCGTTTCGTCATATCCTTTGACTTCAACAGAGGGCGTGGCCACACGACGCAATGGCCAGCTTATATACCCCTCCACAGGCCGCTCAGCCAATCACAGCAAGACTAAGGCGATGGCGGGTGCACGTCGCCAGCTCCAGCCTCACTGGCGGCTTACTGTAAACAGCGTGGAGGGACACAAAGGCGCTGCACTAATCCAATATAATAAAAATGATTATAGAGTGGGCACAAGCAACCTTGATTAAAATACATTAATCAAAAAGCGTCACCACATGCATCTTAGCATTATGGAATACCATTCACAGGCAGCAAGTGCTATTTTAAAACCAAATCATAAATAAAATAAATAATAACATTGATGCATTTTAGAGTCGTCTAAAGGAAATCTAAAATCGAACACACTAGTTAATATGCATATACAGAATATACATGTAAAAAGGAAACTCTAATACGGTTACATACTAAAGACCTTCCTGCACTTTTATGCACATATATTTAGTGAAAACAATGTTTTATTATATAAGTATAAAGAGGAACCATCAAAGCAATAATACTGCTAGATACAGTCCCCAACCTACAAGGCTATTGCTAGTTTTAATAATTACAGCAAAACCAGCAAATAATCAAAGAAAAAACATAAATTAGAAATAGAGAGGCAACGAAGTCGCATAAAAAAAGGAAAAATTGAAAATCACACAAATATTAAAAATCGCACAAATATTAAAAAGATAAAATTAATCAATATCTTATTATTTAGGAAACTAACATCATATCAAAGGCACTCCTATCAGAGATAACAGGGATATGCCATAGACAGGGAGGCTGGAAAATCGCATGATAAATTAGAAACCGAATTAATCCCAATCTCTATGTAAGAATCAAGTAATCGTACAAACTGTACTACTGTAAGGAGACCAGACATATGTCACAAAGAAATAGGTCACTTTAACCACACAAGAGCAATATCAAACTGCCTACAAAGATACTAGCAACATATAAGATCAACCATTAATCGCAAATATTAGTAATCGCTTATAAAGCAGTTGATATCCAAGTCCACATTGAGTCCCCTTGGCGACAAAGTGTCAGCCAAGAAGATCCACTGGGTCTCTCTTCTTGACAGATCACGAACCAGATTGGACCCTCTCCACTTTGGCCTCAAATGATCAACACCCCAAAACTTGAGGCCCGAGGGGTCTTGGTTATGTTTAAGCTTGAAATGAAGCGATACATTATGGTCTTTGAAGCCAATTTTTATGTTCGCTATGTGTTCTGCAATCCTGACCCTCAAAAGTCTTTTGGTGCGCCCTATGTACATAAGCCCACAAGGGCATTGCATAGCGTACACCACGTAAGCCGTATTGCACGTAATAAATTCATTTACACTGAATTCTCTGCTATTAGAAGAGGATGTGAAACTTTCAAGAGCCCTCATTGGTCTACCAACTTCCCTACATGCCCGGCATCTCCTACAGCTATAGAACCCTTTTTTATCCCAGAAGGTTAAAGGTCTGGAAGGGGGGTCAAGTACTTTTCGTACTATCTTATCAGCAAAGCTGTGAGCTCTTCTATAAATAAATTTCGGTCTACATGGTAGGGATGGGTCCAGTGTTTTGTCCATGCATAACACATGCCAATGGGCCTTGAAAATGTCTTCCACCTCCCTAAATTGGGAGTGAAACCCTGATATAAAGCTCCACTCATGGTTATCATTATTCTGGACCTTAGGTTGATCTATTAAAAAAGAATCTCTGGGTCGCACAGCCAACTCCTGAATGGTGGAGTCCAAAGTCTCCCCCACATAACCTTTTTCCACAAACTTTTTTCTAACAACTTGGGCCTGCCTTAGAAAGTCAGCATCATTGGAACAGTTTCTTTTCATCCTGGTAAGCTGACCATTGGGTATATTTTTCAGCCACTTAGGGTGATGTCCACTACTAGTTGGTAAGTAGCTGTTGGAATCTGTGGGTTTAAAATAAACTTTAGTACCCAGTCCATCACCTTGTCTGAAGATGTTTACATCCAAGAAGTGAATGTCATTTTGACTAAAATCACTGGTTAGCCTGATGTTGTTGTTATTGGAATTAAGTTCATTCAGGAATTCCTGCAAACTATCTCTGGACCCTTCCCAGATAAAGAACAGGTCATCTATGTACCTTTTATATAGCAACAGCTGAGTTCGGGTAGTGGAGAATATCTTTTTATCTTCCCATTCCCCCATAAACAAATTTGCTATGCTTGGGGCAAATGTTGCCCCCATAGCAACACCTCTACGTTGGGAGAAAAATTGCCCATCAAACCAGAAAAAATTATGGCTTAGACAAAAGTCTAATGCGTTTCTGATAAACACTTTCTGATTATGTGGCAGGTCATCACGCTGGCTTAGGGCCCAGTTAAGGGCTAAAAGGGCATCGTCATGTTGTATGACCGAATAGAGAGATGCCACGTCGGCTGTTACTAGGTATAGTTCTTGTTTCCCTGTTAAATTCACCTGTTGTAGGATCTGTAAGAGACTCTTGGTGTCTCTCAAATACGCCTTAGTGCGTATAACGCTCTCCTGAAGGAAGTGGTCAAGGTATTGGCCCATCCAAGATGTGATTGAGCCAATACCATTGACTATTGGTCTCCCTGGAGGCTGATTCAGATCCTTGTGGATTTTGGGCAAGGTATAAATTGTGGGGATTCTGCTATCACTTGGTACAAGATACCTTCTTTCTTTGTTAGACAGAACCCCCATAGAGAAACCCATTTCAACCAAGTTCCTAAGATCCTTTTCATATTGCCCAGTGGGGTCTTTAGGTAGTCTCACATATGTTTGATCATCACTTAGCATCTCAGTAAGCTGATTCACATAAAAGTCCCTATTCAAAATGACTACCCCCCCCCCCCCCCCTTGTCAGCTGGCCTGATGACTATCTCCTTCCTTTTCTCAAGTAAGGAGATCCCATCCATAATATTTTGGGGATTTACTTTCTTTTTTGGTACCAGCTGTTCTAGGTCGCGCAGAACCAGTCCCTTAAAGACCTCAATGTGCTGGTTAGCGCTATTTAGGGGGTTGAACAGGGACCTGTTCTTAAGCCCACTGTCCACTGGACCTGACTCATTCACTACAGACGGTCGGGGCGTTTTGTTTAGAAAATATTTTTTAATGTTAATTTTCCTCATGTACTTATGCACATCGATAAAAACATCGAACTTGCTAACGGGTCTTTTCAGGCCACACTTTAAACCTAAATGTAAGATATTCATTTCTTTGTGAGATAAGGTCACATTACTCAGATTAAAGATGCCTCCTATTCCTGCTCTCTCCTTCTTTTTTTGGGCCCTTCTCCCTGCCCTGCAGCCCCTTGTTCTTCTCTCCACTGGTTGGGATAATAGGGATATTCGTCTTCCCGCCACGGGTGTTCCCTCCGTGGAGGTGCATGGTGTTCCTGCCTCCCCCAACCCTGACCTGGAGGCCTCCCCCTTCGATGTGAGTTCCCCCGGCCCCGTTTCTGCCAACCCCTCCCTTTCCCTAAAAAAGGACGGGGTGATTGTTCAGCAGTTCTTTCTCCATTATCCCTTAAAGGGCCAAATCTGTTATACACAGGGACTTGATAGTTGCTAGTACTAGGTGAATGACTGTATGGTTGATAAGGTCCACTCATCCTGTCATTCCTTCTACCATAAGCAGCTTCCCCCCTATTAGGGGTGGTATAAGTATCAGCAGGGTGATTGGGTCTCTCAACCTTCTTATTACCACCAGCCTGAGTACCCATGTTAGGTGGTTTAATTATGCGATTATTTGGTTCATCCACAGATGCCCCAATAGTGTTATTAGACCCGCTAACGGGTATTTTAGCTTGCTGCCAGATATACACAGAATTGGACCTGAAATCATTTAGGTCCCTATGGAACTTCTTTGATTTCTTCTTCTGTGTATCTCTGTCGATCTTTTCAAGCTTCTTTTTTATACGAGTATTAAACTCTAGTACTTGTTGGGTATCCTTCACAGGGTCAAGCTGCAAACGGAATTCATTAATTTTACCCTCCAAGATGGACATTTTTTTACGTTTACGGGCCAGAACCAAATCCTGCAATTTATAACCCATACCGGTAAAAAACTCATACCATTCCTGCATAGATTCTGGGTCATCAAGTCCATCTTGGGGGGCTACCTCCCATCTCAAACTTCTAACTATAATTTTCTCTTTAATGTATTGCTCGAATGTGCAGATGTCCCACCAAGTACGGACTTGTTTTTCTAGCACATTTCCCAAAGCAGTAAGTACCCCATTAATATTAGATTGTGCAGTAGCCTGCTCATTGATTGCAAAAATGGCATTAATATCAATCGTTCTACTATTTAGGAACTGAAGGGCGTCCATGGCTGCTAAGAATAAGGGACTACAAAGAAATAAAGATATATAAGTGTTTCACCAGGCCTGCAGAAACACCGCTCAGCACCAAACACCCAAACAGACCCAAGATGTAGATATATTAATATTAAATAAAAAAGAATAAGTAAATATTCACAGGTGCATAACCGTGAATAAACATCAGTATGCAATTAAAAGTTAGACATAAAGAAGATTGAACTCCACTGTGTCTGTCTAGGCAGAGAGACAATCTAGTGAGCAGCAGCCGTCTCAAACCAGAGAAAAAAAAACAAATATAAAAGCAGTGTTATAAAGTAATCACCACTTAGACTAAATTATCACACTAGACAGCGCTAATGTTGAGCATTTGAAACTTGTGGCCAACAACACATATATGGACAGTCTTATATCAGAGAAGAGTCCTTTAAAAGAAAATCCCTTATAAAGGGAAGTGATGAAAAGTTCAGGGTGTAATTCAGATAATCAACAGGTGATCTTGAAAAAAACAATCCTCCACATGCACCTTCTACCGATCACTGTGAAATCCACCCGGTGACAAACACTCTCCCCCTAGGGGGTTAAACTCACCAGAAAAGGGGAGTAATAAAACCTTCAGAGTCAGCACTCTTTAGAAGTAGTATGTTGCCATCAATACTATACACAGGGTCACAGGTTTGAAGGGCTCATAATAAATCAAATAAAAGGAGAAAGAATGGTGCACATAGCGTAATCCTGTTTATTGATTCAAAACCCCTTGCACAAAGACAGACAAAGAACACCCCTTCAATAAAAATACGTACATCAAATAAAACAAACAGTGAGCAATCAATCAAACAGGCAGGTATTGCCAGTGTGTACACTTCACCCAAAGCTGTCAGCGCCGCTACACAGGAAAGGCTCAGTACTTCCTGGTTGTGCAGATGACTCAGGTGGAGCGCACACGTCACTTCCTGCGTCGTGTTGGCCACGCCTTGACGCGTTTCGTCATATCCTTTGACTTCAACAGAGGGCGTGGCCACACGACGCAATGGCCAGCTTATATACCCCTCCACAGGCCGCTCAGCCAATCACAGCAAGACTAAGGCGATGGCGGGTGCACGTCGCCAGCTCCAGCCTCACTGGCGGCTTACTGTAAACAGCGTGGAGGGACACAAAGGCGCTGCACTAATCCAATAATAATATCTGAGCAAATGCTTTCCTTTTATGTGACACTTCACCTGAATAATTTGCGAAAAAGAGAAGTCTGTGCTCATCAATGCAAAACTCCTTTGGAGAAACTTGGCAATCACCGGCCTAGGTATATTGCGCTCAGGCTGATGATAAACTATTCAGTGTACTCTTTCCACAAAACAGGCTGTCTCAATGCCTAAAACCTCAGGGATTCAATGTGAGCAGAACTCCGAAAGAGTACTCGCTATATAACGCTATAGAAGACCTATTAGCCATATGTTGTTTCTCTGCAGGCAATTTTCTAGATCTAGAAGATTATGGTTTAGGTCCCTTTCACACCACCATGACTTCAAAGTCAAGCGATTTTGCGGCTGTGATTTTGATGCGATTTTTGATGCGATTTCAGGGAATGCCTGTGTAACTCACATCAAAGTCAGACCAAAGTAGTGCAGGGACTACTTTGAAGTCGGCACGACTTGAAGTCCTATTAATATGAATGGTAGTCATTAGAAATCATGGAGAACGAATTGTCATACGACTTTGCAGTCCCAAGTCGTAGGACAAGTCGTACAAGTGTGAAATGGACCTTACTCTCTTCTGGTTCTGCAACACAGCCTGTGTGTGCTAGATAGACCTCTATTGTGGATACATAATGTTCCACTTCTGAAAGTCTCTGTGATTGCTCCAGCAACCCTTGCCACAATTGCTGTATACCGTATACTACTGCCTTCTCCACAGCCTCTGTAATAGTTGGTGTTAGCAGCTTTGCCACTGCCTCCGCTATCTTAGCATGTGATGTGGTAACCTCATTCTTTGATGAGATGGTGATGGTGACCGAACCCTCGGTCTTGCCTCAGAGCATTCCGTAGCCATTTTAGCTCTACTGTTTCCTCGGATGTTCCTAGACTCCGGGAGTGGGACTCCTGGGATGGGGTGGGACCATGATCTGGCTCTAGTCAAATATCAGTCCATACAGTACATAAATGTTTGCTATATCTATCCCCTGATTTTGGAGGCAGTCCATCAAGTAGTCCCTCTCTGTACCAGTAGCGGGACTAACAAGTCCAGATAAATGGTTTAACACTGAGTGGTATTTAGCAAGGCAGATAAGCAATGAACTGGTCACGCTTGCACTAAGTGAAATATGCCTTTCATGTGCGATAGTAGATCTTATGAAAAGTACTCTTACTGGTCAAAGAATAGAGTATACCAGCCCTTGGAACATAGATTCACATCCACATTCCAAATAGTCATAAAGAAGAAATTACAGGGGCATATACCTTGATGGCAGTATAAGACTTTATGGGCTGTGAGATTAAATGTGAGGTAACATAATTACATTAAATACAATTTAAAAAAAAAGCTTTATTACATATACATGATAAAAAGACATCCTGCTGGACGGGACTGCCTTTTCCTCCTCCTCTCCCATGGATAGCTTCACTGCACAGGTCGCTCACGCCGGGACTTCACCTATTGAGGATACATTGTGCTCTACTTACCTTTACCCAATGTAAGTGGACATATACATTTTTGTAAAATAAAGTTTTCTAATGTTTCTGATCCGGATGCGCCTTTCTTCTGTTTATCTTTTACATGTCTTTGGAGCCTGCTTACGTTTCCCCTAAGGCTTGCCCTGGAACACAGACTGTTTTGAACTTTACAATAAGGTTTTTTTGTCCATTTATTCTATCATATTTTGCCATTTCCTACCTTCCCCCTTCCCTCTAGGGGGCATGTGCATTTCCTTGTCAAAAGAAGTTTATTGAGTATACAATGTTATAAAGATGCATAAAGTAAGTTTACAAGGATCTATAAAGTAAGCTCATTGTTTTACAGTAGGGTTTATATAGGTAAATATCATGAAATTTCAAATATTAAACATTGGGTTCACGTAAACCTAAATTAAAGATATATATCATTTCCTTAGTTACTTTTGTAGGTATTTAAATGATTTATACCTACTATACATATTGTTTACAAGTAGAGTGTATATAGGTCAAATAAATTCTGATAATGAGCTTTAATCGTAAGGTGGAGAAAAGGAAAGAGAAAGAAGAAAAAGGGTTGAAAGGTAGAGGTATGGTCCACAAGGTTGTCCCGCTCATCAGTTTATTATTCTTTTTAGTTCTCTTTGAAGCCTTAGAATGGGTGTCTCTGTAAGTCATTTAATCTGTTTGGGGCATGTGCATTTCATTCATTTTTAACCAGCTTTGTACATGATAAAAATGGCTCATAGGTCACAATGACCATACACATTATCTTAAAAATTACAACCATAATTAAACAAAAATTAAATGTTACACAACTAGCAGTAGTTGATGTTAATGGTTTGTGATAGTTTGTCCAGATGTGTTTAGCAGACCATAATTGCTTTATCTGGGAAACTCTGTAGACATTGTAGAGTTTACTTGATGAAGCAGATATTGTTACCTCACGTTTAATACACAGTCTATAAAGTCATATACTGCCATTAAGGGATCTTTTTCCCCTGTAATTTCTTCCTTAATTAGTATTGCTAGCTTTTAGCATTGTGAGGATCCATGATGCAGAGATACCCCTGTCCCTCGAGACCTGGGTTTAAATAGACATGCACTTAAAGTCAGCAACTGTGCAGGATGGTATGCAAGTCCTTGGGACAGAAGATCTGGACAATCTGCAAGAACCCATGAAGCATCTGCCAAGAGTCTGATCAAGAGTACCACATCCTGGGCCTGGGCCAGTCTGGAGCTATAAGGATCACCAGAATACCCTCCACCCTGAGCTTTCAAAGCAAGCAGTTACAGGGGAAGAAAGGCATACATCCCACAGAGCCTTTACGGCTCCCACCAGAGGATCTCCGCACCAGGAAACCAACCTGTAAATCTTGTTTTTTAATCTGGAGGCCAGGCAGTCTACATCCAGTATCCCCCACCTGTGGCACAGGTGCTGGAACATCTACTTGTGAAGGGACCATCCCCCAGGTCTGGATGCTGTTGGCTAAAAAAGTCTGGCTGCCAGTTGACAAAGCTGGTACATGCAGTTCTGCCAAGGACAGAATCCTTTCCACCTTCATTGCTGCAGTAAGTCTTCTAATCCCTCCCTGATAGTTGATGTATGCCACTGATGGGGCATTGTCCATATGAATTAAGATTGGCCTTCCATTCACTGTGTCCAACATTGCAGGGATTGCCTGAAGCTCCAGAATGTTAATCATGAAATTAGATTTCTTTGATGTCCAAGTCCCCTGCATCAACAAGGTGTCCAAGGCCGCTTCCCAGCCAGACAGGCTGGCAGCTGTCGTGAGGATCTTCCAACAGATCAGAAGAAAAGACTTTTCCAAACTCCAAAGCAGGATTCCTCAGCCACAAGCTAGAGATAGCCTGGTGGATCGATCTGTCCAAGGACTAAGATCCCATTCACACAGGGGTACTGATGTGTACACCCCTTTAAATAGCCGTATTCACTTGCACAGGTGTTAAGTGCAGACAGCTGGTTCAAATCAATGACAGGCAGACGGCTGCACAGATCCCCATGCACATCCTGGAGTGTACATCTGTGTGGGCCAATGCACAGATCAGGATGCAGTCTAATCCCAAGATGTAGCATCGTCCGACCACTATGGCCAATGAGTTTTAAGTGTCTGTTAGAGTCCCAGTGCCTGAAGACTCTGAAGCCACTAATAATGTAGGCAGATTGGATAAGGGTTCTGCAGGGGAAGTGGGAAAGCATGCTTATGGACTTTGCATTCAGAGTCAGCATTCAGATAACAATTTGGCCCAAAAAATCTTGCATGACAACAGTAAAATCCTCTCTGGATAGAGCCAAGGAGGGGGTACATCTGACAGAGTTATGCAAGACTCTGGGGATGGCATAGACCTAAGCAGAGGGCAAACTTTTGGAATGTGAGTGTCAGGGCCTTCAGGGGGTGCACTGTAGGCAGCACAAAAAGCATTAGTGGGACTGATCCCTATGTGTCTGGGATCTGACCTGTTGCTCCACAAGCCAGAAGCAAGATAGTTGAGTGTAAGATCAAGCATTGAATAAACGAGCAGCTGATAGCAGTAAAGATTTAGGTGGCTGAAAGTGACCATGTCACTGTAGGCAGGCTGCAGTGACAAACAGAGGATAAATATATGTGTGAATTGCAGTCTGGAACAGTGGGGGTGACGATTTTTCTCTTAAGCTGAATGTCAGGAAAGAGAGTGCAGAGCATGCATGCTTGACACTTGAATCCAGCACATGGCATCTGTGCCCAGTCCATCAGTGTAAACCCCCTTCATGGAAACCCAACGGAAGTTGGGTTCCAACATAAGTTCACCAAAGACAAAAGTTATCAAACAAATCTGATTTATTTTTATGAGGAGGTAAGTAAAACCTTGGACAGAGGGGTGGCTATGGACAAGGTATGCTTGGATTTTGCAAAAGCATTTGACATAGTTCCCCACATACGGCCAATGTCTAAGGTAAAGTCTATAGGCTTGAAAAGATCAGTTTGTAAATGGATAGAAAATTGTCCAAAAGACTGAATTCAGAGAGTAGTGGTTAATGATTCTTACTCTGAATGGTCTAAGGTGAGTGTACCCCAAGATTCAGTGTTGGGACCCTTACTTTTTAATATATCTATAAATGAAATCTTGACTGGGATTAAAAGTACCATTTCAGTTTTTGCAAAAGGCACCAAGCTATGCAGTGGAATGACGTCCTTACATTATGTCTCCAACTTACAAGCCAACCTCAATGCATTGTTTAATTGGGCAAAATGTGGCAAATGAGGTTTAATGTTGATAAATGTGAAGTTATGCATTTGGGGGCTAAGAATATGCATGCATCATACATACTAGGGTGAGTACAACAGGGGGAATCAATGGTGGGGAAGGATCTGGGGGTTTTGTTAGACCATAAGCTTAATATTAACATGCAATGCCAAGCTGCAGTTTCCAAAGCGAGCAAAGTCCTTTCTTGTAGTAAGAGAGGTATAGACTCCAGAGAGAAAGATATTATTTTGCCCCTGTACAAATCATTAGTAAAGGACCTCAGCTGGAATATGCAGTTCAGTTTTGGGTACCAGTTCACAAAAAGGAAATTGGGGAACTGGAGAAAGTGCAGAGAAGGGCAACCAAACTGATAAAAGGCATGGAGGAGGGGCGTGGCCGCAGCAAGCACGTGTGAGGACGTGTTGAGAGAGAGCTCCGCTCAGCACGCAGCATATACCGCACCTGCAGCAGCTTTCCTGGGGGGATTTCAACCCCACACTATGCCATCCAGACGGCGGACATCACCACAGCCTCAGCGGACTCCTCGGAACCGATAGGGCTCCCTGGATTTGTACTTTACAGAGCCAAGCCATACCGCTCCAGGGACATCCAAGATGGCGCTGACCGGTAAACATCAGGCCACTCGTGCTGCCTCCCATATCCCCTCTCCAAGGCCACCTTCTCCCTCTCTCCCTCTACCTGCCTCTCCTGCCAGCTCAGCTAGCTCCGTGCCTCCTGCAGCACTGGGGGGATGTACTAGGGGACTCAGATTTGGCTCACATTCTTGCCCTCCCCATAAAGGCAGACTTGGAACTGTTTGTTAACAGGGTGGAGAAGGCCTGTAGGCAAGATATTGAAGCCTTGCAGGCAAACACAGCACATATTGGGGGTAGAGTGGAAGATCTGGAAGCTCAATGGGAAGTTGTTGCTCCTGCTCTGCAAGCTCTCCATGAACGCTGTAAGACACAGCACCGCAGGATTAACTCCTTAATTGACCAAATGGATGACTTTGAAAACAGGAGTCGCAGAGTTAACATCCGCATCAGGGGCATGCCTGAAGCTACTGGCCCCAAAGACATAGTTCCATCCTTGCAGGGACTTTTCAAACAGATCCTAGGCCGCGCTGCACCTGACTACATTGAGATAGACAGGGCTCACAGGGCCCTTAGTCCACCCTCAGAGGATCCAGATAAGCCACGGGACATTATTTGCAAACTACACAAGTAATCCTTGAAGGAAAGCATAATGTTTCATTTCAGAGGTGTCCGCCATGTGGACTTTGATGGAGCAAAGCTATCCCTCTTTCCGGATCTCTCTAGGCGCACCTTGATGCAACGCTGGGCCCTTAAGCCGGTACTGGAGGCCCTGCAAGATGCAAAGCTGATTTACAGATGGGGATTTCCGTTCCAACTGTCGGTAACCAAAGATGGCCAACAAGTTGTTCTACGCTCCAGGGAAGAACTGCCACAGTTACTGCAACAATTGGGCGTACCTGCTATCGACATCCTGGATTGGAGGTCCGCTCCGGAGATACCGCTCCCCGCGCGCCCTCAGCCCTGGCGTACTTCTCGTAGAGGTCGGAATAGGCGCAGATCTGAAGAAGATTCTCACCGGGATGAATCACATTCACCCCTCCGTCCCCCCCTTCCGAGGAGGTCCTAAAGGATTCTTGTGACTCTCTAACCTCTGTTCTTGTTTACAGGACGCTTTCCCCCCTTTTTTCTCACTTTTTGGAATGTAGGGACTTGTATTGCAGCTGCTGCGGTTACAGCGCATCGGGCCGGCACACTGTAGATGATGCTAGGCCCTTCTTGTTAACTGGGGATGATGGTTCTAGACAGGCTCACACTTAGTGTTGCGCCATTTTCGCCCACGTAGGTCAACTCTTAGGAGTTCAGTCCCATATTTGGGATCCCTCTCTGCTCGCTGACCTTCATCCCTTTTTTGGTCAGACGGCCGGATGGAGGTTTCCAACTAGTGATGGCTGGTTAGTTTGGAGGGCCCTTATGGCATCCTCCTTGTTGGTTGTTTTAACTGCTGTTTTGTTTTTTTGTTTTTTGAGTTCTTATGTTTACCTTATGTTTTCTCAGCACTCATGGATTTATGAATCGACTTTCTGCAGATCTGCTGTTTCTCCTGCTTGGGGTTGGAGACCCTGCCTTGAAACCACCACCTTATGGCATCTCTGAAAGTGGTATCGTACAACGTCTGAGGGTTGAGCTCACCCAATAAACGCAGTAGGTTGTGGCTCGAGACCAAACACATGGGGGCACAGATCCTTCTACTACAGGAGACACACTTTTGTACTGAACTCGATCCCCCGCCTTCCCACCCACCTATATTCCCAATGGTTTCTTAGTAATTCCCCTCGAGCTAAATCAAGTGGCGTGGCAATAGCTATACATAAACAATGCCCATTTATCCTGGTGGACCAGTTGTCTGACACAAATGGCAGATATGCTTTTGTTAAGGGCACCATCCTAGGCCGTAAATTTACGTTTGCAACCGTGTACGCCCCAAACACCCACCAACTCACCTTTTTGGATTCTCTTCCAGAGTCCCTCTCCCATTTTAGGGAGGGACAATTTTTTTTTTTTTTAAATTTAAATCATCTTTATTCAATTCTGTATAATATACAACAAAATACCAGATACAAAAATACTTAAAAAAGAAACATCATGAGACATTACTAGGTATATAAAACATACCCCAAGCGGATTTCACTCCTAATTTTTTCCCCATTTTTTTTTTTTTTTTTTACCCTCCCTCCTTACCACTGTACGCCTGCCTATAACCCACCCCCCTATATAGTAATTATTACAAACACACCTTCATAAGTATCTTGGTACCGTATAGATCTCTATATCCACTCCTTTCTACACACACCCTACATAGGATAACCCAACTTCGCCAACCAGGGCTTTCAAATTTTTTAAAACTCCTTTATATTACCTCTCCTTGCATATACTACCTTTTCTTTCCATACTGTTTCTGACACTGTTCTAAACCAATCATCTTTCGAAGGGGGTTTCTCAGCCTGCCATCTTTGCGCTATTACCTTTCTTGCCTGAAAGAGACATCTCAGCACTGCTTTAAATTTAATATTCCCTCTACCTAGACTCACCCCTACTCCCAAAATACACAGTTTCGGATCCATTTTAAGACCTAGGTTAAAGATCTTATTTATGGTATCTAAAACTTCCGACCAGTAGCGAAATAATTTTGGACATTTCCATAACATATGCATTAAATCCCCGGTATTCTAGCACCTAGGGCAGTTAGCATCCACCCTCCACCCAAATTCAAACAGTCTTTTGGGGGTATAATATGCCCTGTGCAGAAGCATTAGATATGAGAATTTCTGGGCGGGTGAGACCGAGACCTGTTGTCCTCCCACCAGTACCTTTTCCCATTGTTCATCCGGTATCGTACCCAAATCCCTTTCCCATTTCCTTTTACACTTAAGTTTTTCTGGTCCCTCCATACTACCCTTACAAATATGGGGGTACATTTCTGCTATGAGTCCGCCAGACCCATCAGAACTACATAATCTTTGGAGAATGGGAGAGAGGCTCCAACTCAGGCCTAGTTCCCCAAATTGAGCCCGTAAGGCATGCCTAATTTGTAGATAGTTATAATACGAATGGTTCGGAACATCAAATTCCTCCTTTAATGAGGAGAATGTTTTTAAGGCACTACCATTATACAGTTGAGCCAATTTAACTATTCCCTTTGTCTCCCATACCTTTATTTTCCCTATTTGTATCAGCTCTTGTAGGTTCTTATTATTCCGGGGGGGGGGGGGGGGGTAAACCTGGCCACTCCTCCCATTCCCTTCAGAGCTTTGATAGATTTCCAAACTTTTGAGTTTACTTGATGAAGCAGATATTGTTACCTCACGTTTAATACACAGTCTATAAAGTCATATACTGCCATTAAGGGATCTTTTTCCCCTGTAATTTCTTCCTTAATTAGTATTGCTAGCTTTTAGCATTGTGAGGATCCATGATGCAGAGATACCCCTGTCCCTCGAGACCTGGGTTTAAATAGACATGCACTTAAAGTCAGCAACTGTGCAGGATGGTATGAAAGTCCTTGGGACAGAAGATCTGGACAATCTGCAAGAACCCATGAAGCATCTGCCAAGAGTCTGATCAAGATATTGAAGCCTTGCAGGCAAACACAGCACATATTGGGGGTAGAGTGGAAGATCTGGAAGCTCAATGGGAAGTTGTTGCTCCTGCTCTGCAAGCTCTCCATGAACGCTGTAAGACACAGCACCGCAGGATTAACTCCTTAATTGACCAAATGGATGACTTTGAAAACAGGAGTCGCAGAGTTAACATCCGCATCAGGGGCATGCCTGAAGCTACTGGCCCCAAAGACATAGTTCCATCCTTGCAGGGACTTTTCAAACAGATCCTAGGCCGCGCTGCACCTGACTACATTGAGATAGACAGGGCTCACAGGGCCCTTAGTCCACCCTCAGAGGATCCAGATAAGCCACGGGACATTATTTGCAAACTACACAAGTAATCCTTGAAGGAAAGCATAATGTTTCATTTCAGAGGTGTCCGCCATGTGGACTTTGATGGAGCAAAGCTATCCCTCTTTCCGGATCTCTCTAGGCGCACCTTGATGCAACGCTGGGCCCTTAAGCCGGTACTGGAGGCCCTGCAAGATGCAAAGCTGATTTACAGATGGGGATTTCCGTTCCAACTGTCGGTAACCAAAGATGGCCAACAAGTTGTTCTACGCTCCAGGGAAGAACTGCCACAGTTACTGCAACAATTGGGCGTACCTGCTATCGACATCCTGGATTGGAGGTCCGCTCCGGAGATACCGCTCCCCGCGCGCCCTCAGCCCTGGCGTACTTCTCGTAGAGGTCGGAATAGGCGCAGATCTGAAGAAGATTCTCACCGGGATGAATCACATTCACCCCTCCGTCCCCCCCTTCCGAGGAGGTCCTAAAGGATTCTTGTGACTCTCTAACCTCTGTTCTTGTTTACAGGACGCTTTCCCCCCTTTTTTCTCACTTTTTGGAATGTAGGGACTTGTATTGCAGCTGCTGCGGTTACAGCGCATCGGGCCGGCACACTGTAGATGATGCTAGGCCCTTCTTGTTAACTGGGGATGATGGTTCTAGACAGGCTCACACTTAGTGTTGCGCCATTTTCGCCCACGTAGGTCAACTCTTAGGAGTTCAGTCCCATATTTGGGATCCCTCTCTGCTCGCTGACCTTCATCCCTTTTTTGGTCAGACGGCCGGATGGAGGTTTCCAACTAGTGATGGCTGGTTAGTTTGGAGGGCCCTTATGGCATCCTCCTTGTTGGTTGTTTTAACTGCTGTTTTGTTTTTTTGTTTTTTGAGTTCTTATGTTTACCTTATGTTTTCTCAGCACTCATGGATTTATGAATCGACTTTCTGCAGATCTGCTGTTTCTCCTGCTTGGGGTTGGAGACCCTGCCTTGAAACCACCACCTTATGGCATCTCTGAAAGTGGTATCGTACAACGTCTGAGGGTTGAGCTCACCCAATAAACGCAGTAGGTTGTGGCTCGAGACCAAACACATGGGGGCACAGATCCTTCTACTACAGGAGACACACTTTTGTACTGAACTCGATCCCCCGCCTTCCCACCCACCTATATTCCCAATGGTTTCTTAGTAATTCCCCTCGAGCTAAATCAAGTGGCGTGGCAATAGCTATACATAAACAATGCCCATTTATCCTGGTGGACCAGTTGTCTGACACAAATGGCAGATATGCTTTTGTTAAGGGCACCATCCTAGGCCGTAAATTTACGTTTGCAACCGTGTACGCCCCAAACACCCACCAACTCACCTTTTTGGATTCTCTTCCAGAGTCCCTCTCCCATTTTAGGGAGGGACAATTTTTTTTTTTTTTAAATTTAAATCATCTTTATTCAATTCTGTATAATATACAACAAAATACCAGATACAAAAATACTTAAAAAAGAAACATCATGAGACATTACTAGGTATATAAAACATACCCCAAGCGGATTTCACTCCTAATTTTTTCCCCATTTTTTTTTTTTTTTTTTTACCCTCCCTCCTTACCACTGTACGCCTGCCTATAACCCACCCCCCTATATAGTAATTATTACAAACACACCTTCATAAGTATCTTGGTACCGTATAGATCTCTATATCCACTCCTTTCTACACACACCCTACATAGGATAACCCAACTTCGCCAACCAGGGCTTTCAAATTTTTTAAAACTCCTTTATATTACCTCTCCTTGCATATACTACCTTTTCTTTCCATACTGTTTCTGACACTGTTCTAAACCAATCATCTTTCGAAGGGGGTTTCTCAGCCTGCCATCTTTGCGCTATTACCTTTCTTGCCTGAAAGAGACATCTCAGCACTGCTTTAAATTTAATATTCCCTCTACCTAGACTCACCCCTACTCCCAAAATACACAGTTTCGGATCCATTTTAAGACCTAGGTTAAAGATCTTATTTATGGTATCTAAAACTTCCGACCAGTAGCGAAATAATTTTGGACATTTCCATAACATATGCATTAAATCCCCGGTATTCTAGCACCTAGGGCAGTTAGCATCCACCCTCCACCCAAATTCAAACAGTCTTTTGGGGGTATAATATGCCCTGTGCAGAAGCATTAGATATGAGAATTTCTGGGCGGGTGAGACCGAGACCTGTTGTCCTCCCACCAGTACCTTTTCCCATTGTTCATCCGGTATCGTACCCAAATCCCTTTCCCATTTCCTTTTACACTTAAGTTTTTCTGGTCCCTCCATACTACCCTTACAAATATGGGGGTACATTTCTGCTATGAGTCCGCCAGACCCATCAGAACTACATAATCTTTGGAGAATGGGAGAGAGGCTCCAACTCAGGCCTAGTTCCCCAAATTGAGCCCGTAAGGCATGCCTAATTTGTAGATAGTTATAATACGAATGGTTCGGAACATCAAATTCCTCCTTTAATGAGGAGAATGTTTTTAAGGCACTACCATTATACAGTTGAGCCAATTTAACTATTCCCTTTGTCTCCCATACCTTTATTTTCCCTATTTGTATCAGCTCTTGTAGGTTCTTATTATTCCGGGGGGGGGGGGGGGGGTAAACCTGGCCACTCCTCCCATTCCCTTCAGAGCTTTGATAGATTTCCAAACTTTTATTATTAATATGATCGTGGGGGTTCTATAGGCAAACGAGTCCACCTCTAGTGCCTCCAGTACTGATTTATGAGGTGTTCCTGCAGTCACTATTCCCCCATTATTATCACCAACAGGGCCTATGCCTGACACTAAGTGCTGTAGCTGGGCTGCTAAAAAATAACATCGGGGGTGGGGGACAGCCATGCCCCCCTCTCGGGTTGATAATTGTAAAGTTTGTAGGCTTATCCTAGATTGCCCCCCTTTCCATATGAGACCTCTTAGCATCATATCAATTTTTTTAAACCATTTTCTATAGATCCATATTGGTGAATTGTGCAATATGTACAATAGCTGGGGTACCACAGCATTTTTATCAAATTGCATCTTCCAGCAACTGACAATGGAAGTCTCCTCCATATATCAGTCTTATTTTTAAATTTCGCCAATAAAGGAACTAAGTTGTTATTTAAATAGTTATTTGGATCTTTTGTTATATAAATACCCAAATATTTTGTTTTCTCCACTATTTCTATTTGGATATTATCTAAGAAGGTACCTTTCTTGATAGGATCTATTGGTAATAGAACTGATTTCTCCCAATTTATGGAAAGACCAGATAGCCTTCCAAAACTCGAAAAAATGTCTATCACCTGTCTAAGTGAACGCTCCGTATCTCCCAAAAATATGAGGACATCATCCGCGTATAACGCGATCCTCTCTTCCCTAGCCCTTCTCCGGAAACCCTTCCATAAACCATTTTGCCTTACTGCGGCAGCCACCGGTTCCATTGCCAGGGCAAAAATCAGGGGTGATAAAGGACACCCCTGTCTTGTGCCTCTTTCAAGTCGGAACTGGTCAGAAAGAACATTGTTAACTCTGACCTTCGCTCTGGGGTCATTGTATAAAATTTTGACCCATTTACTAAACGAGGGGCCAAAGCCAAATTCCATTCAGTACACGCCAGATAAACCCCCATTCAAGGCTGTCAAATGCCTTTACCACATCTAGCATCATAACAGCCCTTGAGCCCGCATTTTCTATTGGAATTTACAGGTTAAAAAAAAAACCTCCTTATATTCCCACTTGTTGATCTTTGGGGAATGAAACCTGTTTGGTCCGGGTGAACTAACTTATGAATTATTTTTTTTAAGTCTGCTAGCAAGAATCTTTGCTAAGATCTTAGCATCTGAGCATAGTAAAGAAATAGGTCTATAGGACCCGGGTTCCAAAGGGTCTTTCCCTTCTTTGTGCAACATTATAATCATGGCCTCGGTCATTGATACAGGTAGTTTCCCCTCTTTATATGCCCATTCAAACACACTAAGAAGCTCCGGTAGTAGTACCCCCCCCATAGTTTTTATAAGTCTCCGCAGGGAGGCCATCAGGACCAGGGGATTTCTGGTTTGCCATTTCCTTTACTGCTGTTTTAATATCTTCCAATGTTATCGGGGCCTCCAGTACCTCAAAGTCCAACTCTGAGAGGGTGGGCAACTCAATATTCCTAAAGAAGCTGTCCATTTCCCCACCCTCCATGGTCCCCCGGGATTTATACAGTTCTTCATAATATTTCTTAAAAGTATCACTAATTTTGTCTGACTGGGACGAAATCTCACCACCAATAGTTCTAATAGCGGGGACCATAGAGAGGGGGGGGGGACCAGATCTAACAATGTGGGCCAGCATCTTCCCAACTTTTTCCCCCTCCCCAAACACTATTTGTTTTTGAAACAACCTCTTGTTTTCAGACCTCCTGACCATTGCATCCTTATATATTTGTTGCTTGTTCTCCCATTTTTTACATTTGTCAGGGGATGGTTCTTTCACATACTCCCTTTCTGCTACTATTAACTCCTTCCTGGCCTTATCCTCCCAGTCCGATGATGCTTTTTTCATTCTTGAGACCTGCTGAATAAGTACCGTATTTATCGGCGTATAACACGTACTTTTTTCCCCTTAAAATCAGGGGAAAATCGTGGGCGTGTGTTATACGCCGATCCCCTGTGATCCTGAGTTGCCAGATCTTCAAAATCGCCGACCGCGATTTGAAAATGGCGCCGCTGGCGCCGAAATACACAGAGCCGGTCCTCGGCTCTTCTCGGCCACTTTCGGCTTCACTCGAGCGCCACCCGAACCTAGCCGAGTGTACTCGGCTAGGTTCGGATAGCTCCGCTCACAGTCACGCCCAACCCGGGCGGGACTACGAGTGGAGCCGAAAGTGAACGAGAGCCGCCGAGAAGAGCCGAGGACCGGCTCTGTGTATTTCGGCGCCGGCGGCGCCATTTTCAAATCGCGGTCGGCGATTTTGAAGCCCAGGATGGCAGGGGATCACAGGATTGAAGTCTGCACTGGGGCAAGGCTGCACTGGGGCAAGGCTGCACTGGGGAAGGCTGCACTGACAAGGCTGCACTGACATGGCTGCACTGGGGCAAGGCTGCACTGAGAAGGCTGCAATGATGGGCATTTAAATGTAAGTTTTTTTCCCTTCAACTTCCCTCCTAAAAGTTTTTTTTCCTTAAAATTCCCTCCTAAACTTGGGGTGCGTGTTATACGCCGGTGCGTGTTATACACCGATAAATACGGTAATCCCCTCAGGTAAGCCTTCAATGCATCCCACATCACACCTCTTGTCGTGGATTCCACATTGAGGGCTATAAACTCGTTCAACTTATTTGCGATCTCATTCTGGTCCTCTAATATTTCAAACCACATTGGGTTCAGCTTCCATACTCTACAAATTTTATTATTCCTTGTAATTATCGAGGCTATCAGTAGTGAATGGTCCGATACCCCCCTAGGTTGGTAAGCTATATCTTTAATTGTTTGAGAGGCTAGATCATTACCCAAAATGAGGTCTATTCTTGAAAGTGAAGAATAAGCACCAGAGTAGCATGAAAATTGTTGTGCCACAGGGTTACGTATTCTCCAGAGGTCCAATAGACCGGCCTCTTGAAGGAATTGGCCCATTCAGTTTTCTTGTAACCCCTGTCCCTGTTTTCCTGGGTGAAACCTATCTATTTTTTTATTTATAACAACATTAAAATCCCCAACTGCGATAATTGGAATATTAGGTTTGTCTATTATAAACTCCAATAAACTACATAAAACTTCTAGTTTGAAAGGTGGGGGGATGTAAATATTTGCTAGTATATATTCCTGATTCTCTATTATACAATGTAAGAAGATATACCGACCCTCCACGTCTATATTACACTGTCTGCAGGTGAACACTACCTCTCTGCCAATTAACACCGACACACCCCTGGAATAGGTGTACCACGTGGAACTGGCACTGATATCTTTTATTTCTTATTTGAGATTTAGTATCTTTAGTCAAGTGTGTCTCCTGCAGACAGGCAATACCCACCTTAAAGATATCCAACATGTCAAATATAAGTGCTCTTTTGGCAGGTGTACCCAACCCACGGACATTCCATGATCCGATATTTAATCCCATTGGTTATTCTGAAAGGAAACTATCAAGGAAAAATAGAACGAAAAGACGGAAGCTAACCCTTTATAACTTCGAGGAGAGAATTCCAAATAATAATAGTAATCCTTGTTGGGCTCCTTGTAATATTAAATCCCTGGCTCTAACCATCACTGTTTCTCTTTGTGTCATAATTTACCCAGGTTCTAAATTGCTCCTCCTTATCCAAAAAATAAAAACCCCACTTGACAAATATTTTAAGTTTAGTGTCCTAATATTACCCAACATACCCATATTTTCTCATTACAAACATTAATATTATACCAATATTTTGCTGTGTCCTATGTACTATTATATAATCCGGTGTACAGTACATTTTCTTATCATTCAGTGTTCCAAATAATCCCCAACAATGTGTTCTATTTCTTCCGTACCCTTTACCCCGCCCCACCCTCCCCAATCCCACCCAATTCCCCCCCCTCTATACCCCTCAGGGCTATTTTAATGGCCGACCCATACCCACCTACCCTTTCAAAACACATTCCTCCCTCTACCCCGTCACCCCCCCAACACCCTCCCCTCCCTCCCTGTGATCAAATAATGATTTGTTTTATACTCACCCCATTCTAATCCTAATTGAATTTAACCGTGTCACAATCCCACCCCACTCCACATAACAAACACATGTATTATTTAGAATTGCGCCCCACCTATGTGTATCAAGTTCAGATCTAATTCCCAGTTATTTCATGGATAATTGATCTCTCTTATCTTCTAACCATGCTAACGCACCGGCAGGAGAATCAAAAATCTGACTTCCTCCCAGTGCGTTTATCCGAAGCCTGGCAGGGTAAAGGAGAGCATACGTGACATTGAATTTTTGAAGGCTGCGTTTAACCCCCAAAAACTCAGCTCTACGCCTCTGTAAGTCAGGAGAGAAATCGGGGAATATTGATATCTTAGCACCGTTATATGAAACTTTCCCCATCTCTCAAGCCTTACGAAGGAGCCTTACTTTATCCTTATAATTTAAAAATTTCACTAGCAACGGTCTTGGGGGACTTTCTTGAGGGGGGCCTAAACGGAACTCTATGCGCTCTTTCAATTGAAAACTGCTGAGAGAATGTCTCTCCTCCAAATAATTCAATCAGCCAGCCTTCCAAAAATACAATTGGGTCTGAGCCTTCGCTCCCTTCAGGTATTCCCACCACCCTCACATTGTCCCTACGAAGTCTGTTTTCCAATTCATCGAATTTCCCCGTGAGTTTATCAATTTTCTCTCTCCAAATCTTAGCCTCTTGTTTCATAGGGTGCAGGTCATCTTCTATCGAACTTATTCTTTTTTCCACTTCTGTTACTCTTTCAACTGTTTTCTTGAGCTCGTGCTGTACTAGGGTTAACTCCTCTTTGATATCCTTCATTTGGTCTCCCAGTTCACCCAGAGAATGCTTACAAGAGTTAATTGCTAAAAGAATGTCTTTTAAGGAAGGCTCTCCTGCTGAGGGTGTCTCCTATCTCCTGGGCCTTTAGTAGAAGAATTCTTTGTACTAGTGGCACCTATGGACAAGTAAAAAACAAATATTGCGCTTACACTAATTAGTATGAGCTGCGACTAAAAAGTAGTAAACCATAAATCATATAAAAATCAAAATGTCGCGCTAAAAGCTAAAGGTGACAACAGGCAAATGCCTAGAAAACCTCATAGGAATATGAGGGTGAATAATAATCACTGAGTGAATAAGTTTTATAGAAGTGCTGAGCAATCTCTAAATTAGAGATGGCCTGGGTTCATAAATTGAAATCCTATACCCCTTTGGTCTTAACATCGATGTAGATGTTAACGCCTTTATAGACAATTCTTAGGGAGTAAAGGTTTTTTATCACCACTAGTCTCTTTCTATCATTTTATTTTCCTTTTTTAAAAGCGTAATGAGTCTGTCTTTAATGATATATGTTGAGTTTTTGATTAGCTGTTTTTGGAGTGCCCTCTCATTTCAGGGAAACGGTTTCCTAATTATATATAAAATAAACATTTTATATATGCATCTATTTTTATCGTTTAGGTTTTGACCCATTCCTCTACTTTTTATTTTATTTCTTAATATATTATTTATCATAATTTTTTTCCTTGTCAAAAGAAGTTTATTGAGTATACAATGTTATAAAGATACATAAAGTAAGTTTACAAGGATCTATAAAGTAAGCTCATTGTTTTACAGTAGGGTTTATATAGGTAAATATCATGAAATTTCAAATATTAAACATTGAGTTCACGTAAACCTAAATTAAAGATATATATATCATTTCCTTAGTTACTTTTGTAGGTATTTAAATGATTTATACCTATTATACATATTGTTTACAATTAGAGTGTATCCATAGGTCAAATAAATTCTGATAATGAGCTTTAATCGTAAGGTGGAGAAAAGGAAAGAGAAAGAAGAAAAAGGGTTGAAAGGTAGAGGTATGGTCCACAAGGTTGTCCCGCTCGTCAGTTTATTATTCTTTTTAGTTCTCTTTGAAGCCTTAGAATGGGTGTCTCTGTAAGTCATTTAATCTGTTACCATGGCAACAGGACAGAGTCATTGAAGTCTGACAGGAACTGTTTTTTTATCCAAGGATGCCAAAGTTTTTCAAATTTTGGAATTTGATTTTGATCGATGGCTACCATCTTAGCATGGGACATTGTATTATTCATTCTGTGAATTGTTTCTGCTAGTACCAATGTAGGAGATTTCCATGCCTTGGCCACTGTTTGTTTTGCAGCCGTTATTAGTTGGATCATAAGTTTGAATTGAGAGAGTGTTAACCATTCCGGTTTTAGATTAAGTAAAGTTAAATATGGATCTGGTTGTATTATTTTTTTAAATATTTTAGATGCAATTACGAAGACTTCCTTCCAGAAGGTTTGGATTACTGGGCACGTCCACCATATGTGTAAATATGTGCCTATTTCTGGGCATCCTCGAAAACAAAGAGCTGAGGTATTAGGTGAATATTTTGCCACTCTAGCGGGTACAAGGTACCAGCGAGTTAGGACTTTATAATTTGTCTCCAGTGCTAAGATGTTGGGTGAAGATGACTTAGATGTGAGCCATATGTTAGACCAGTCCGTGTCTTCTAAAGTTCGTCCCAGGTCCTCCTCCCACCTCTGAACGTAAGAGGGTCTATTAAGATTTGCTACTCCATATAATTGATTATAAAGTGATGAAATTGTACCTTTAGCAAATGGATCTTTTGTACAGATTGATTCAAAAATGGATAATTGGGATAATGGTGTATCCCCCTTTAGGAATGGTGTATAGAAATTTTTGATTTGGAGATATCTAAATATCTCAGAGTTTGGTAGATCATATTTTTCTCTAAGCGATGGGAATGAAAGGAATGATTTAGATGCTATGAAGTCATTTAGTGTCTGAATGCCTGATGTTGTCCGAGCTTTAAAAGAGTTTGGGTAGATCCATGCCGGATAAAAGGCTGGATTTCTGATAAAAGAGAGGAGAGGATTGTGTGGAGATTGTAACTGATATTTGGTTTTTAGTTTATCCCAGAGAGATAAGAAGTGTTTAGTTATGGGATTATGAATTTTAAAGCGGTCTTTAGGATCAAGCCATAACAAGTTTGATATTAATAGAGGGTCATTTTCTGAAGCCTCTATAAATACCCATAATGGGATTTCCTGTTTTGCATGGTATTTGGACAGACTGGCCAAATGTGCTGCTCTGTAGTAGTTAGTAAAATTAGGGTATCCCAGGCCTCCTTTATTTTTGGGAAGATGTAGTGTGTGTATAGGTATACGTTGTTTAGAAGAGCCCCATATAAACGAAGTTGCTCTTTTTTGTACTATTCTCAAAAAATAGGAAGGAATTGGAATAGGGAGGACTCTGAATAGATAAAGCAATTTGGGTAGAATAGTCATTTTGATTGCATTAATCTTCCCTATCCAGGATAAAGGAAGTTGCGACCATTGTTTTATTAGATTTGTGATCTGTCTTAATACAGGAGGATAATTGGTTGAGAATAAGTCAGAATGAGATGCTGTTAAATGAATTCCAAGATATGGGATTGATTTTTCTGCCCATGTGAATGGGAGTGCAGCCCTAGCCGGGATCAATTCCATGTTTGTGAGTGAAATATTAAGCACTAGGCATTTCTTAGGATTAATCATAAGGCCGGATAGGGCTGCAAATCCATCAAGAGCTGGTATTAAGTTAGGACCAGAGACCTGTGGTGATGATAGAAAAAGTAATATATCGTCTGCAAATATACATAATTTGTGTGTAATACCTCCTACTTCAATGCCAGTTATAGTTTGGTTTGTTCTGATGTATTGGGCCATGGGATCGAGTATAAGGGCAAATAATAAGGGAGATAATGGGCAACCCTGTCGGGTACCTCTTTCGATATTAAAGGCTTCAGATTTGTATCCAGCATATTTTATATAGGCTTTGGGTTTATTATATAATGCTTTGATCCATGTTAAAAAGTGGGGTCCAAAACCCCATTTTTGTAATGAATATTGCATATATTGCCAGGATACTGTGTCAAATGCCCTCTTAATATCGAGAGATAGAAAACATAAAGGGATTTTCCGTTTTTTAGCAATATGTGCCAATAACACTGCCCTGCGTATATTATCGCCTGCCTGTCTATTTGGCATGAAGCCTACTTGATCTCTATGTATTAATTTTCCTATAATGCTATTGAGGCGTTTTGCTATTATTTTTGCTAATAATTTAATATCGAGGTTTAACAGAGAGATAGGCCGATAATTCACACAGGAAGTATCATCAGAAAGGGGTTTTGGGATCATACAAACAATTGCCATTAGTGTTTCTTGCCGAAAAGAATGTCCATCTAGAAGTTTGTTAAAAGTTTCAGTGAGAATGGGAGAGAGTATTTCTGAGAATGTTTTATAGTATAAAGCCGAGTAGCCGTCTGGGCCTGGTCTTTTGTTAAGTTTTAGGTCTTTTATGGCGTTAGCAACTTCATCTATAGTTATAGGCTCATCCAAACTGCTTTTTTGATTCTGAGATAACTCAGGTAAGGTTATTTTTGAGAAGAAGGATTCAGCCTCTGTAGGATTAAATTCATTGTTTGTCTTGTATAAAGTTGCGAGATGTGAGTGAAATTTATGGACTATTTTAACTGGATTACTAAACATTTTTTGATAATTTCAAACGTATTGGTTTGAAAGATTTGTTAGTTGAATTTAATGCCCGAGCCAAATATGTACCTGGTTTGTTTGTATTCATGTAGAAATTGTGTTTGGAGCGTTTGAGGGATTTATCAACTGACTCAGTGAGAAATAGATCGTATTCCAATCTAGATTTTTCCAGATGAGATTTTGTACTCTGAGATGGATTATCTTGAAATGATATGTAGGCTGCATTAAAATTGAGTTCTAGTTTTTTTGCTAGATTTTTGCGTTCCCGTTTAAATAGTGCCATTTGTCTTTGTATTGTACCACGCAAGACAGGCTTATGAGCTTCCCACAGTGTTATTGGGGAGATGTCTGTTGTATTATTAATTGATATGTATTCCTTTAAAGCTTGTTCAATGGCCATCTGATGTAGTGGGTGTTTGAGCATTATGTCCGGTAAGTACCACGTTGGGTCATGCGCTTTTGGTATGGCTGAGGCTATAGTAGTGTATACTGCATTATGGTCAGACCACGGAATCGGAATTATATCTGATGCAATAATTTCTGGTATCATTCCTATTGTTAGAAAAATATGATCTATTCTGGTGAAGGTTTGATGAGGGTGCGAGAAATAAGTGAATTTCTTTTTCATTGGGTTACTTTCTCTCCACGAATCTACCAGATTGTATTTGGAAAGAAGTTGAGAAAAAGGTCATCTAGAGGTTATTTTGGATGGTGTAAAAGGTGATTTATCTAGAAATGGGAGGAGGACCTGGTTCGAATCCCCGCACATTATCACTGTTCCTATTTTGTGTGTATTAATCACTTGTAATATATGTGAGAGGAATGGTGTAGGTTGTTTGTTAGGAGCGTAGTAGGAAATCACAGTGATTGCTGTATCCATTATATAACCCATGAGTATCAGGTATCTACCTTCTGGGTCTTTAATTTCTGATGATAAGGTGAATGGTGTGGATCGGTGAAATGCAATTAGAGTTCCCCTTTGCTTGGTACAGGCAGAAGCCGTGTAAATTTGTTGATAAAAAGGAGAAATATATTTTGGAGTAGAATCTTTGGTGAAGTGTGTTTCTTGGAGGCATACTATGTGAGCCTTCTTGTTATGGAAAGTACGGAAGGCTTTGGTCCTTTTTTGAGGGACATTTATTCCCTGAACATTCAGGGAAAGTATATTCAGTGGTGCCATGGCAATAGATCAAATAGTTTTGACTTACTTTTTGTTATGCAGAGCTGACTGCGCAGATCAACCTGTGTGGACTGAAGAGATGAATAGATAGAAAAGAAACCAGTGAATTCTGGAGTAAAGAGTAAACAAAAAACATATGAGTTTAGATGATACATTGTATAAATTATTTTTTGCAAGTAATCACAATTTACCCGTGAAAGAGAATAAATATCTCTCTCAGGGGAATAAGTGCCTTCGTCACACTCCCACATAATATGGTTGGGAGAATGAGGAGGGCTAATGGGGGTACACGGATCTTCCGCTTACAGGAGAGAAGTGCTATGTCAAAAGACATCAAAATGATGTTTCATTAATTGGAGTGCAGAATATAGTTTTTGTTGAAATTATTTATTCCAGGGTGGTTGTATATGGTTAGTCTTGCCCTAGGCTTAATAATGTAGTTAGAAAGGTACTGTTAATAACTTTGGTATTGATGAAGATAGTTTGAATTATTTTGGGATTTTAACCCTTTTAGAGTAAACAATTACATATTTTATTCATATGTAACTGTTTAGATATGTTAACTCATAAAATTGAGGTTGTATTGCTTCAGATTAGAATAAACAAAAACATAGTTCTAGGAACTAGTTAGGTAATAATATATTTGTTTTAAGAAAAGAAAGAAAAAGCTTCCATTACTTCTGGATTATTGAACATATTTGTCCTAAAAAGTAATAAATCTATTGTTATTACCTGATGATATATAACTGAACAAGAATTTCCTTATTTCACTTATATATTCTAAGGCTATATGAATCAGAAGTATTAAGAAAAATAACTGGAATGTAACATGATCCCACACAGTGTGTGACTATCAGAATGCAGTTACCTTCAGTTATAAATACAGGTTTTTTTATAGAGAACCATCTCTTAGTATAATAAATGAAGAGATATCAGGAATTAGGATGTCAGTCCATTGAATCTTCTTGGTCCATGGATGATGTGGCATAACGGCCTCTTTTGTGAGAATGATGATTCCCATTTTGTTCTGAAATTTTCTGGGTGCTGCCTGAAGGTGAAGATGATGCCATTCTTCTGCGTGTGGGAGTGTTGCTGCTTGTGGGTTCTGTCAGATTTAATTTTAAAAGGGTTTGTTGTAGTTCATCTGCTGATCTGCTTCTGTAAATTGTACCTTGGTAGTTAAATCTGACTGAAAAGGGGAAGCCCCATTGATACATAATGTTGTGGCGTTGCAGTTCCATTAGTTGGGGTTTCATGGATCGTCTTTTAGTAATAGTAAGTTGGGATAGGTCAGCAAAAATTTGATAATTGTGTCCTTGAAAATTAAGTTCCTTTTTTTCTCTTGCAGCAATTAGTATTTGTTCTTTCGTTCTGTAATAATGAAATTTTGTGATTATATCACGTGGGGGTCCGTCTTTCTTTTTGGCTGTGAGGGCTCTGTGTACTCTGTCCAGTTCTAAACGTTCAATAGGGATATCTGGCTTTAGTTCTTGTAATAGAGCAGTAATAGTAGATTGCAGGTTTGTCACAGTTTCAGGTATTCCCCTTATGCGCAAGTTTGAACGTCTGGCTCTATTTTCATAATCTTCGAGCTTAGTTTGAAGTATTAAATTCTCTTTTTTTAATTGTTCCAATTCTGTTATATTTTCTTGGGTTGTAATTTCAATTTCATCCATTTTTATTTCTAAGGCTGCGGTGCGGTTTCCCAGCTCTCTTATTTCTTTGGTTAGGCTTTTTGTTATTTGGTCTGAGGTTTGTTTTAAAGCCTTATGAAGCATCTTTTCAAATTGTAATAATATTACTGAGGATGCTGAGGAGGCTTGTGGAGAAGTTTGTGAGAGGATTTGTTCTGTATCTGACTCAAATGGAAAGTCTTGCTGTGACATTTTCTGTCTGTGAGAGCACCCTGATGCTGTATCTTGTGAGGTGACTGGAGCTGCTTCAGCTGCAGTGAGTGCCTGTGAGCTCTTTGTGAGGTGATTTTTATTTCTGCCACGGTTTCCTCCCAGTACCATATTTCCTGCCCAAACTTTCACAGTTTGTTCCCTGGGGCAAAAAGGTTCAAATGGATACCTTTTGAGCCTGCAGGCTCCGCTTTGTCCTTCTCTTCTCTCCTCAGCGGTGTGGAGCTCTAACAATGCATGTCTGCTCCGCTAGGCTCCGCCTCCTGCCCCCACCTATTTATCATAATTTTTTAACACACTTTTTCTTTATATCTGAGGTCAAAATTATGAATTGTAGCGCACTTGTTTCTGTTACAGAAACATGTGCACGTAATAGACATTATTTATTTATACATGCAGCCCTTTAATTATAAGGGGACTGCATGTCCTTTCCCTGTTCTGTTTTAACCTACCAATCTGTCGCAGCAGTAATCCTGCAATTTTTTGGCCACATATGTTTGGTTCTGATAGTCTTGCTAAAGACGTTTTTTATATTTTCTTTTTGCCCTGAACATCCATTACTAAGGTAACGTTTTGTCCTTGCCCATACTGTTTCCCTTAGACAAGATGGCGCTTTTATTCTGTTGTGGCAATGAGATGTTGCTGATGTGTCTATATAAGCGGTGCGTCGGGACGCTGCTCACATCCCGTGACCACGTCCTGTTGTGACGAAACGTCGTAGGGAGGAGGAGCTACGTCCCGACGACACCGCGATTCACACACCCGGAAGACGCGGGTTACCTTGGAGGCGGCCGGCTTTTTCTCACACGTTTTAAACTACAATGTTTCTGTAAGTGCAACCTTTATCCTTTATTCAATAAAACGCTGGATTTTATGCTATGTGGAGCACTTTGTTTTTTGCATGGTGACATTCCCATATTTGCTGAGGCTGGTTGGAGAGAGTCCCTGGATTTGGACGCTGAGTGCCTGCTTTAAAGATCCCTGGCTGGGGTTGCAGCCATCCGCCCCTTGGGTCTCCTGTAATTAAGAGACCATTTCTATCTGGTAAGAGGCAGCAATTTTTCCAAGAGGTGGAGGTCTGTCTACGCACTCTATTTTTCACCACAGCAAGATTTTGTTACAATATTTCACAGAGCACTTGGAGACAGCCATTTTTCATGCATGTTAATTTAACACAGATGGACTTTAATCAATACTGTTTTTGTTGAGCTATGGACTTTTTTTGGGTTTATTTTTTTTTTATTTGTTTACTATTTTCCTATATTAATTATGGTTTAGTTTTCACAATCACAGATTTGTCACGATATTCCACCTGTCATTGATTGGGTCATGCAATATTGATTTTTCCACACGGACATAGTTAATAATATCTGTGTCCAATTTATTTAACAGTATTTTTTGCTCTATTTATTTTTACAGTGTGTATGTACATTGCTCAGCACTTCTATAAAACTTATTCACTCAGTGATTATCATTCACCCTCATATTCCTATGAGGTTTTCTAGGCATTTGCCTGTTGTCACCTTCAGCTTTTAGCGCGACTTTTTGATTTTTATATGACCTATGGACAAGCCCGAGTGTCCCTGGCTTTTCCTATCCATTGACTTATTTTGAACTTGCTGCCCTCCTTTATTTTGAGTGTGTTCTGCCGCATGGACCATTCTCTCTAATTTGGCGGTAGCTGCAGCAGCCGCCGCCGTTGTCCCCGCCACAGTGGATTAAGTCCCTTTTTCCTTATCCTTCTCTTTGTCCTTAGCCGAACGTGGAGATTGAATTCCCATATTTTCCTGGTTCGTATGTTCATCTCCCTTCCTTCTTGCTGACATACTGTCTTTCCTACTGTAAAGTTATTAATATTTATGTGGGTTGAGCAAACTCACTAATAATCAGGAGATAAACAACTGCACAGCCCCACCTTCACCAGTTGTTATTGTCTGTGATTCCTGTTCTTATTGTTGTTGCAGCCAGGAGAAGGAGGGACATGCAGAGCAGAGCTACCGTATTTATCGGCGTATAACACGCACCGGCGTATAACACGCACCTCAATTTAGGAGGGAATTTTAAGGAAAAAAAACTTTTAGGAGGGAAGTTGAAGGGAAAAAAACTTACATTTAAATGCCCATCATTGCAGCCTTCTCAGTGCAGCCTTGCCCCAGTCCAGCCTTGCCCAGTGCAGCCTTGTCAGTGCAGCCTTGTCATTGCAGCCATGTCAGTGCCGCCTTGCCAGTGCAGCCATGTCAGTGCAGCCTTGCCAGTGCAGCCTTGCCAGTGCAGCCATGTCAGTGCAGCCTTGCTAGTGCAGCCATGTCAGTGCAGCCATGTCAGTGCAGCCTTGCTAGTGCAGCCATGTCAGTGCAGCCATGTCAATGCAGCCTTGCTAGTGCAGCCATGTCAGTGCAGCCTTGCTAGTGCAGCCATGTCAGTGCAGCCATGTCAGTGCAGCCTTCCCCAGTGTCCAGTCCAGCCTTGCCCCAGTCCAGCCTTGCCCCAGTGCAGTCTTGCTGAAGCCTGTGAGCTTCAAAATCGCCGACCGCGATTTGAAAATGGCACCGCCGGCAACGAAATACACAGAGCCGGTCCTCGGCTCTTCTCGGCGGCTCTCGTTTACTTTCGGTTCCACTCGGACGGTGAGCGGAGCTATCCGAAACTAGCTGAGTATACTCGGCTAGGTTCGGGCGGCGCTCGAGTGAAACCGAAAGCCGCCGAGAAGAGCCGAGGACCGGCACTGTGTATTTCGGCGCCATTTTCAAATCGCGGTCAGTGATTTTTTAGTTCTGACAGGTCAGGATCGCAGGGGATCGGCGTATAACACGCACCCGCGATTTTCCCCTGATTTTAAGGGGAAAAAAGTGCGTGTTATACGCCGATAAATACGGTATTTAAAAGAGGGCACAGGGAAATTGCCCCTTTCCACACCGCCTACCAGGGCCCAATAGGTTAACACCACTTCCCTTAAACCAAAGGTTATCACTGCTATTTGAGTCTGTTATATAGGAATAGCGTTTGTACACACACTGCACAGGAGCCTCTTCACAAGCACACTCATAGGTTTACAGTCCTCCCCAACGTTTTAGGTCCCCTGGAAGAACCCCCATCAGCCTTCACTTGTAATAAGGAAAGAGAAGCGCAAGTGGAGATCAGTACGGTACCTCCGATCTGCTGGTCCGGATACGTTTTATACACATCCCCTCTGTCGGAGCTCAAACTTCAAAGCATACCTCTGGATCCGCTACAAGCAGGCACCAGCGTTTCCCGATCCACCGGACAGCCTCCGGAACATGTATAGGGGGTGTACAACACACACACAGAGGTCTCCACTACTGACACCCGGCAACCGCTCCACCAGCAGCCGATCCTCCCCTTGCTTCCAATCTTGTGAGAGTACGCTGCATCCGCCAAGCTCCGACCGCCCTCCGCGTACCAAGAGGCGTTCACGGCTCCACCCTGCTGGCTCCGACAAGCACAACTCAGGAGGACCAAGAAAGGAGGGTTATACAGCGGGAGAAGAGGGGGGGAAGGCACCGGATACTATGGCGGGTTTTGACAGGTTACATACGGGGCTTCACGATCCTGGAGCGGGGTGAGCACACATTCTCACTCCTCGCTGCCTCTCACCTCCATCTGCTTCCGGCCACGCCCCCAGGGAGGGACAATTGATTGTGGGGGGAGATTGCAACGTCAGCCCCGATCCTAAGCTAGACACTTCTGCAGGTCGTTCCACCCACTCATTTGCCTTCCTCAAACATTTTAGAGAAACCTTACGGTCTCATCACCTTGTCGATTGCTGGAGATTGCTTCATCTCACCGACAAAGATTTCAGCTACTACTCGGCGACTCATGCTGTTTACACCCGCATTGACATGGCGATGATGGATCAATTTTCCCTGGAGACGCTAGCAGGGGCGTCGATAGGTTCGATTACCCTTTCGGATCACGCTCCAGTGTCCATATCCATACATCCATTGTCCTCCGAGGCCAGGTCATGGACCTGGCGTCTGAATGAGAACATTCTGGATGATACTGTAGCAGATGTGGGGTGGTCTTCTATATGGGAGGGTCACAAGGCGGTGATTAGGGGGGAATTAATCTCCCAAGGCGCGAGACTAAAGAAAGCAAGGGAGGGAGACATTCAATCCCTTTTGGGGAAGATCCACTTAGCTGAACTTACACATAAGCGCAGTGTGACTTCAGAATTGACATCAGAACTCCAGTCCCTTCGCATAGAACTCGCCACTCTTTTGGACACTCGGATTCGTGCCCAACTTCGCTACATCTCCCATAAGTTTTACGAATATTGGAATAAATGCGGGCGGTTGTTAACTTGAGCTCTAAAAAGACAACAGGCCTCTAACCACATATATAAACTTCAGTCTGGGAGTGGCCAGCCTGTGATCCACTCATCGAAGATAACAGCTGCATTTAGAGAGTATTATGCTCAGCTATACCAACTCCCTGACGCTACCCAATCTGACAGCTGACCGAAAACTAGCTCATATTATGGAGTACTTGACAGAGGCCCGAGTCCCCCAACTCACTGCCCAAAGCAACAAAAATATAGAAGCCCCTATCACTCAGACAGAACTAGAAACTGTAGTCAAAGATCTGCCAAAAGGGAAAAGCCCAGGCCCTGACGGATACACAAATACATATTATCGTGCTTTTTTCCCCCTACTGTCTGGCCCCGTGTGTACTTATTTTAACGCGTTAGCCTCGGGCACTGCTATGCCTAAAGAGGGCCTACTGGCACATATTACAGTCCTGCCCAAAGATGGGAGGGATCACACAGTCCCAAGTAATTATAGACCTATCTCGCTCCTAAATACGGACATAAAAATCCTGGCAAAGGTCTTAGCGAATCGCCTACAACCTATTATGCCATCCGTCATCCATCCAGATCAAACGGGGTTTATCACCAGCAGGGCAATTCAGCTGATCCATTGGGCGCAGACGCAGGCTGATCATTCACCCTGTCTCCTGCTCTCCACTAATGCGGAGAAGGCATTTGACAGGGTGGATTGGATATATCTTCAAGCTGTGCTGACTAAGCTGGGGCTGGGATCTAAAATGTTGTCATGGATATTATCGTTATATAGCCACCCTGAGGCCCGAGTCAAGGTGAATGGTGTTCTTTCTGACACCTTCTCTATTAGGAACGGGACCAGACAGGGGTGTCCATTATCCCCTCTCATCTTTGCCATCACCCTGGAGCCATTGCTCAATAGGATACGAGCTAACCCTAATATTAAGGGCTTTGATGTTGGACCTCAGGAACATAAACTATCTGCTTACGCAGATGATGTCCTGTTTTATGTGGCTGACCCGTTGATCTCTCTCCCCAACATCATGGATGAATTACAGACCTTTAGCTCTATTGCTAACTTTAAAATAAACTATACTAAGTCGGAGATCTTACCCCTGAGTGTTTCCCCGAATTTGCGTACACGGTTGCAATCTTCCTTCTCCTTTCAGTGGTGTTGTAACCGCCTGAAGTACCTTGGAGTGTATGTCATCCCCCATTGCTCCCAGTTATATAATAATAACTACACTCAACTATTATCCACTATAAAATCAGATTTACATGGCTGGGACAGGGAAATCTTTTCATGGATGAGCCGAGTCAGTGTGTTAAAGATGAATGTTCTCCCGTGCATTCTGTTCTATCTACAAATGGTGCCTATCTCCCTACCCAGGTCTTTCTTCTCAAGCCTCAATAGTGTGTTTATAAAATACATCTGGCAGGGGCGAGGTTCACGGTTGGCGCTTCGCACCTTACAGAGACCAAAACGGTGGGGAGGCCTGGGCGTCCCAGATCTCCATATGTATTATGAGGCGATCGCCCTACAACGGATATTGGGCTGGCACCATGGAGTGACCACTAAGGTTTGGGTATCACTAGAAAATTTTTTAGCAGGTCCCAATTTATCACATGCCCCTTGGCTACCCCAGGCTCATAGAGGCCTATCCTCTTACGTTTCCCCTTTGACAGTCCATGCATTGAAGCTATGGGACGCCCTGAATAACTCAGGGCAGCTGGCACCCCCATTGTCCCCATTGACCCCCCTGAGTCACTTCCATGGTTTGCCCCGGGGGAGCACCCTCTTTCTTTCGCACGTGGACGGCAGATGGAGAGGTGAGGTGTGGCCGGTTCTTTCAGGACCAGAGATTACTCTCGTTGGAGTCTCTTAGATCCCAATATGGTAGTTTCCCATTGGATGGCTGGAGATATGGGCAGCTTCAGCATTTTGCACATGGTTTGCATCAAACCATACACTCCCCTACCTCATTCACCCCTTTTGAGAAGCTATGCATGGCCGCTAATTCAATACCTCACTCTATATCTGTCCTCTACGATCTACTTTTTTTTTTTTTTTTTTTTTTTTTTTTTTGCCACCTCAGAAAATTCCTAGAGAGACTAATTCAGCTTTCTCGCTCATATATGTCTCTTCTCATCTCTTCATCACTGTGGCGTATAAATTTTATTTTTAATGGAAGGACACAACAGTGGTTTACAAAAAAAATAGTTATATAAAACCTACCCTCACCTGATGAGGCTCGACCCCTAGTTCCCCTTTTCTAAAGTTTTATCTTTATTTATAAATCTCACTATTTCAGATATCAAAAAGAGACAAAAGAAGAAAAAAAAGACAAGAAACCGTATACATATATATATATAGCCCCCCCTCCCTCCCATCTCCCTCCCATCTCCCTCCCATCTCCCTCCCCTCTCCCCCCCTAACCCCTGTGCAATGCCTATGTTCTATTTGGTAGGTAGTTAAATCCTGATTTTTTCTGCATAACTCCATGTTTTTTTAAACTCCTTCCAACATTTCCATTTATCTACTTCTCTCTTTTCCTCTTTATACAAAGAAAACTGTTCCATGGTATAGGTCTCCTCCACGGCATTTATCCAGTCCCACATCTCCGGACTTTCTTCCCCCCCCCAATTTTTGGGGATTAATCTTTTTGCTGCGTTCAATAAATGTGGGACCAGAGATGCTTTATATTGTTTCACATTCCCTTCTATGCCGTGGAGGAGAACCACCCATGGATCCTCCTTCACCTCGATTTTTGTAATCTCCTTTATCGATCTCAAGATTTTTTTCCAATATTTTTTAATTACAGGGCAACTCCACCATAAGTGAGCCATAGTACCCATCCCTCCACAGCCCCGCCAACACTCTGCCGATTTCCCATGTTGGAACTTACTTATCCTATCTGGCGTTGCATACCACCTTGCCATACATTTATAATTCATCTCGGCCGTTTTTATATCCGCCGCTGAGCTATGGGCCAAAAATAACATTTTATTAATCGTGCTCGTGTCTTTTTGTGTTCCCAATTCCTTTTCCCATTTTTTGATAAATGTGGGTACCTCTGCTTCTTCTTCCTTCAATATTAATTTATATAGCTTAGATACTGTGTTTTTTGTTTTTTCCGAACAACATAATTTTTCTAACGCTGTCAAGTTTTCTCCGGATCTTATCGGTTGAGGTAGATTTTTCACGAAGCGGTCTAATTGCATGTACCTCCATTCATCTATCACCCATGTGTCAGTGTTTTGTTTCAATTCAGTGATTGTGACAATTTTCCCTTTTTTAAGTATTTCTCTAAGCTGTACTTTGTCTTTTTTTATCCAGTTCCCACCTATATCTCTTTTCCCTGGTGCAAAAAACTCATTCTCCTTTAATTCTATCAGGGGAGAATTATAAATCTTATCTAACTGTTTATATACTACCTCCCATGTCTTTAAAACTATTTTTGTCAAACCGTGCGTTCCCTCATCTACTGTTCTGTGATTCGGAGGGTTCCAAATAATAGATCCTAAACGTGTTTTACTATAGTAATTCTCTATATTCACCCATCTTTTTTCTTGGTTATCCCTAGCCCATTCTATTGCTCTTGATAAAATTATTGCTTTATAATATTTTAGGATATCCGGGACCGCAAGGCCCCCTTTGTCTTTATCTTGTTTTAGGGTCTTGAGAGATATTCTTGATCTTTTGTTTTTCCATATTATATTAGAGATTATTGACTTCAGTTTTCTAATATATTCTTGTGGGAGTTTAATAGGTAACATTTGAAATTTATACGTGATCTTAGGTAAGAGGACCATTTTTATGGCGTTAATACGCCCCATCCATGAGAGAGGTTTTGTCTGGAGTTTTTTCCCTTCCCTCTTTATTTCATCCAAGAGATGGATATAGTTTTTTCTATATATCTTTTCCGGGGAGTTCGAGAGCATTATTCCCAGATATTTGATCTCTTTTTTCCAGCAGAATTGGAAATCTCTCTTCAGTTTTTCCTCCTCTATTTTACTCACGTTTATCTTTAGAATTTCCGATTTCCCCATATTGATCTTAAAATTTGTTATTTCGCCATATTGTTTTAATATTTTAACCAATCTTGGTAATGTATTTCCGGGATTACTTATATAGAAGAGCACATCGTCCGCATAAGCGGACAATTTGTGCTCCTCTTCTCCCACCTTAAATCCTTCAATGTCCGGGTTATTTCTAATTGTTGCCAGGAGGGGTTCTAGAGCCAGCACGAAGAGAAGGGGGGACAGGGGGCATCCCTGTCTTGTCCCTCTCCTCATCTCGAAAGGTGGCGACAGGGTTCCATTGATCTTAATGGCCGCCTTGGGTTTTCTATAAAGTGCTTTGATCCGTCCTATCATCTTTGGGCCTATTCCTATTATTTCTAGGGTTCTAAACAGGAACTCCCAGCCCACCCTGTCAAATGCCTTTTCGGCATCACTTGACAAGAGCAGGCCTGGGAGTCCCTCCTCCCTTCTCTTCTGAAGCAACAATAGGGTTCTCACCCCATTGTCTCTTCCCTCCCTTCCTGCTATAAAGCCTACTTGGTCCGGATGAATCACCCCATTCATCGATTCTTTTATCCTCGTGGCCAGTATCTTTGAATATATTTTTGTGTCTACGTTAATCAATGATATCGGTCTATAACTAGCGCATAGAGTCGCGTCTTTGGCCTCTTTGGGGATTACGGTGATTGTAGCAAAAAGCGCCTCACTACTTAGTTCAAACTCACTTCCCACCCCGTTCATGTACTTACACATTTTCGGGACTAGTATGTCTTTAAATTTCTTGTAGTAATATGTGGTGAACCCATCCGGACCCGGGCTTTTCCCCTGTGTACTATCTGCTATTGCTCTGTATATCTCCTCCTCTGTTATTGGTTTCTCCAAGGCCTCTCTAGTATTTTTTGTAATCTTGGTTAATTTGGCACATTTTAAGAATTCCTCTATCTTCCTGTTTTTATTTTCCTCACTTATCTGGTCACCATTTATCTCCTCCGTATATAGTTCACTGTAGTAGTTTTTAAATACTTCACCAATCTCTTTGGTTTCATAAACCATCTTCCCATGTTTATCCTGTATCTTTCCTATAAAGTTTAGGGCTTTTTTTTTCCTGAGCATTCTGGCTAAGTGTTTTCCCGCCTTATTTCCCCACACATATCTTTCTTTAGCTATTTGGTTGAATTTTTCCTTTGTTTCTTGTTCCATCAACTTTTTTAATTCATCCCGTTTATTGATCAGTGCAAGGTATGTTGTTTGGTGGTGTCCTCTGTGCTTTTTATGTTCTTGTTCTAAGTAAAAAATTTCTTTTATAACATTTCCCATCCTATTTTTCCTTTCCTTCTTTCTCCTTGCTCCCTCTTTTATTATTATTCCCCTTATGTAGGCTTTATGTGCTTCCCATGTCACCGATCCCGATGTATCTCCTGTTTCATTTGTTGCAAAATAAAATTTTAGCTCTCTCTCTATTTTTTTGGAGATATCTTCATTTTGCAGTAGGTCTTCATTTATTCTCCACAGTGATTGTTTCCCTTGAGCCCTGTATATCTGCATCTCCATCTCAATAGGGGCATGGTCTGATGTTGTGATTATTCCTATTTTTGAGCCTACTATCCTGTCTAAAAGTCTATGGTCTACTAAGATGTAATCAATCCTAGAGTACGTCCGGTGCACAGGGGAGTAAAACGTATAGTCTCGTGTTTTACCATTCATGATCCTCCAAATATCTACCAGTTGATTTTTATGTAGTTCCTGTTTTATCTTCTTCATCTGTCCGTTATTCGTCCCCTGTGCCCCGGACGTACTATCGATCTCTGGTTCCAAGCACATATTGAGGTCACCCATTACTATAAGTTCCCCCTTCCTAAAATCCATTAATTTCTCCAGTGTGTCCTTCAGGAACCTTACTGGGTTTTTATTAGGGGCGTATATGTTGGCGAGGGTGCATTCTATTTCTCCAAGTATTCCTCTGATGAATAAAAATCTCCCTCCTGGGTCCTGCATCATTCCTCCTAATTTAAATTGTACTCCTTTAGCCAATCCTATCGCTACTCCCCTTGCTCTTTTCGATATTGCATCTCCATAGAACCAATTCGGGAATTCTTTTGATCTTAATCTAATATTTGATTCGTGTGTTAAATGGGTCTCCTGCAGGGACACCACCCCTGCTCCATAGGTTTTAAGTTCCCTCAAAATTTTATGCCTTTTTAAGTTTGAGTTTAACCCTTTTACATTATAGGATAGGAATTTAAATGCTGTCATTTTTCTGGGTTTGCTATCTTTTGTACCTCTGGCCTACCTTGAATTACCCCTTTTTCTATCAATGCATATGCACAAATTACCCCCCCCACTCCCCATTCCCCCTCCTCCCCCCCCTCCCTCCATCCATCCTCCCCCCTCCCCCCCCCCCTCCCCTCCTGGCCCCAAGTGGGTCCCTAGTTTTCTCCATGCCCCGAACATCAGGGCAACCAACAGACCTGTTTGTACCACAATATGGGGCTCAGTATCCCCTCTCCCCCCCTCCCCCCCCCTCCCCCTCCTCCCTCCATCCCCACCCATCCACCTTCCCCCTCCTCTCCCCACCTGGCCCTATATGAGCCCCTAGTTTGTCCGGCGCCCTGAAAATCAAGGTGTCTGACAAACCCACTTGTCCCAAGGTGTGGGACCCAGTGTAGCCTCTCACCCCTTCTTTAGATTGAAAGTTTGAAGGGGTGTTAATCAGCCATCCTCTATTTTTAATGATCTGTGCATTCTATTTTTAATAATCCTCCTCCCCTCCCCCCTGAACAAGTAAAGCTTCTCCCCTCATATATTTTTATTTTTTTTTTTTTCCCCCCTCTCCCCCCCTCCCCCCCCTTCCCCCTAGTCCCCCCCCATCCAACCCGGTATATCTGGTATCTGTAAGTCCAGTTTTCTACAGAACTCTTCTAGATCTTCGGGGAAGCGCAATTTTACTGATCTCCCCTCTTTGTATCCTATCAGGCAGGCTGGGAACCCCCAGCTGTATCTGATGTTTTGTTGTCTCATTTTTTCTAAGAGGGGTTTGAGGCATCTTCTTCTTGTCAAGGTTTCTTGGGATAAATCGGCATACACCTGTAACTCCGCTCCTTCATATGTCAAGGGTGGTTTTCCTCTTAATTTTCTCCAGATCTCCATTTTATCCTCATAAAATCTAAATCTAATAATAATGTCCCGTGGTCTCTCTTCTGGGTTTCGCCGGTATCCAACCCGATGTATTCTTTCTATTCTTAGGGGTTCTTCATCCTTTTTATCTATAAGGGAGCCTAGCAACATTATGCACATTTTCCTCAAATCTTCTCCCTCTTTTTCTGGGACTGATCGTAACCTTATATTCTGTCTTCTATTTCTATTTTCCTGGTCTTCCAGCTTATAGAGAATTTCCTTCTGGGTTTGTTGTGCTATTTTCATTTGCTGTTTAAGGGTTTCTAGTTCTTTCTTTTGATTTTCTACTATTTTTTCTGTTTCTTCTACCCTATCCAGGAGGCTTCCCAGATCTCCTCTCATCATATTGATGTCTGCTTTAATCGACTTTTCCAGTCTCAGTAACATCTCATTCATCTCTCCTTTTGTGGGGGGGAGAGACTCGGATGGTCTCCCCTCTATCCTACTACTTTCGGACTCCCCTTCTGATATAAAATCTTCCCTGGAGTGTTCTGGGGTCTCACCCGCCTTCTTATCTGTCCCTTTTTTATTTTCCACCTTTGCTTTTCCCTGCTTCTCCGCTTCCATATTTCTTGGGCTGGCTCCTTGTGTCATGTACTGCTTCAATGTACTGACCCCTGGTTTGTCTTTTGGAGATTTAGGGGCGGTAAAAGGTAAGAGAGCTGTTCCAGGGTTTACCTCTATCTAAGGATGTCCCATATGTCAATCCTGTTGTGTTTTATAGTGATTTAGATGTTTTCCCAGCTGATTATGTTTATTTATTTATTTATTTTTAAATGTTATACTTCTGGTGGTTTGTTGGTTCTTCCTAAACTTAGTTCTCCCTCTCTCCTCTACCCCTCCCCCACCACAGCTCTAATACAGATTTTAACCATTTATCTCTTATGCCGGTATGTATTCCTTTATCCTCCACAACTCAGCTACTTTATGCTGACAACATTAATGAGCTGATAATCACATATATTCTTTTATACTTCCCTGGCGTTTTTAAATGCAGTCCCTTGATGTTTTATCACAATTACCCACTTTCTCAATGATGTTCAGTTAAGTTATTTTCACTCAGAGTTTAAACTTCAGTATCTCCAGAATACACTTGACTTCTGTCCTTTAAGACTTTCACTTTTCATGCTGTTAATCAGTTCTCTCTCATCCATCCACCTCTCACCCTCTCCACTCTCCACTCTTACAGGTTCTGTGTCTCAGAGAAAAACTTCCTTTGATTCCTCCAGTGCTAATGGCTGAGGGCTACTGCAGACAGTAAATCTTCTAGCCTGCCGTTTGGGAGACAGGGACGACGAGGGGGAGGAGGGGGGGAGCGGGACGCCGAGTCCCACAGCTATTTCACAGACATCCAGCCGTTCGTAAGACAGGGGAGAAGAGGGGGAGGAGGAGGGGGGGGATGCCGGGGCTTACAAGCTGTTTCACAGATCACTTTCGGTTTACACTTATCTTATGCTCCGGCCGTTCCTGAGTGTCCTGGGATGTTTCTCCAGCGGTATCTTTTCTTCTCATGTAGCTGTCATCTTCCCTGCTGACAAGCAGAGGTTCTCCTCTCTTTGTGATGTATACACCGCGGCTTCACAGAGCGTTCCTCGAGGCGGCTTCCTGCTGCCACACTGGGACCCCTCCCTCCGTGACGGACGCTACGTTCTCACGTCCTCACCTCCCATTGCCTCTGTCCTGTTGCAGTGCTCTACGATCTACTTTTAAGGCGGGTGCCTCTGGGGAAACCAAGTTACGTTAAAGAGTGGGAAAGGGACTTAAACCATGAGTTCTCTGACATGCAATTAGATTACCTATACCGTCTTACTCATACCAGTTCCGTTGACACAAAAATGCAAGAAAATGTGTTCAAGGTACTAACAAGATGGTATAGAGTACCCACTAAACTCGCTAGAATATTTCCGACCTCCTCAGTCACTTGTTGGCGGGAGTGTGGACAAAGGGGTTCCTACCTACATATTTGGTCGGATTTCCCCAAATTGAGACCTTACTGGCAGGATATCAGATCTCAGATAAACCACATTTTGGATATTGACCTGCCGGATTCTCCCTTGGGCTTTCTCTTGCATGTCCCATCCGTTCCTCTCAGCCTTTACCGAAAATCAGTACTACCTCACCTTCTGAACGCAGCCAGAAGATTGATCCCCATTCATTGGAAAAGTAGTGCGATCCCAAGCCGATCAGATTGGATCTGCTTGGTGAATGAAATTATGGCTGCAGAGGAGTGGATGGCGAGATGCAAAGATAGATATGATAAATGGTATGGTGTTTGGGCTGCCTGGAAGCATTATGTTGAAAAGGCAAGCACTGACGAAGGACCGAGGGACCCCACCCCGGCGGGAGGAGAACAGCTCTTAGTGTAGTTACTAGTTTTACTTTGATTTGAATTGACCTCCGGAGAGGTGACCTGCAGAACTATTCCCTTAGATGTCATGAGTACATCTTTCTTCTCTTCTTTTCTTTATTATTTTTGTTTTCAAGATCCAATTCTTAAGATCCACATTTGCAGATTCTGAATGCCAAATGGCTCTAATTATCTAGTGGACTAAGTAGGATGTGCCCATGCTTACTGCCTATGTCCTTTAGTAGGATTAGAGACAAATCCATAATGGTATGACTCATATGTTTGCGTACTTTTTCAAATTGACACCTTTGTCTCTTAGTTCCTCTATGTTAGATGGCCAATCGGGCTTGTTCATTCTGTATGTTATGAAGACACATGAGCAAATGGCTATGATGTGCAGAATCTAACTATGCTTTGTCATGTCTGGCTTTTATTTGTTTTTATTTGAATGTTATGTCAAGAAAATGTATCTAAAAATAAAGATTACATAAAAAAAAAAGGCATGGAGGAGCTCAGCTATGAGGAAAGATTAGAGCAACTGAATTTCTTCACTCTTGAGAAGAGGAGATTAAGGGGGGAAAAGATCACCATGTATAAATATATACGGGGTCCATATAGTGAACTTGGTGTTGAGTTATTCACTTTACGGTCAAAACTGAGGACAAGGGGGCACTCTTTACGTCTAGAGGAAAGAGATTTCATGTCCAAATACGGAAAGGTTTCTTCACAGTATGAGGTGTGAAAATGTGGAATAGACTCCCTCCAGAGGAAAAGGGGGCACACTTTATGTCTGGGGCCAGAGCCGTTTTTGTGTTTTTTGTACACGTTTAAAAAAAATCATTTTAGGCCTGAAGATTACACAAAACCCACCGGTATTATATTTTTTCTGAAAGCAGATATCCTAGAGAATTAAATAGTGGTAGTTCCAATTTTTTATGTCACACAATATTACCGCAAAGGTCTAGGAAACGCAAAATTTCAGTAAAAAACACACTAATGTGAATCTTAGGTCAAACAGAAGCAATATATTACCCACGAGATTGCACCGAGTAAATAGATACTCAACATGCCAAATTACATTTTTGTGCGCCTGTGAAATGGCGTCAAACTTCTTTTTCTATAGGTGACGCTTCAAAAGCCCCCTATAGGTATCAGTTTAGCGTTACGGGGGAGGTCTTGTGTTAGAATTATTGCTCTCTCTCTGGCGTGCGCGGCTATATGTAACATGTGTAGCAGCTGCAGGCATCATCTAGATATCGTTATTTTCAGCCGGCGATTCCCTACACCATAAGAACAATCATAGCGGCTGTTCAGCTGCTTGATCGTTTTTACCGGCGATGGGAGGGGACATTCCCCCCTCTCCTGTTGCCCTCCGGTTCTTCTCTGGGCTCTCCCGTGCGATTGGGGAACCGGAGAAGGAATCCGCTGGCCCCCGGAAGGAAGCCATAGAGAAAACCGAGGGACAGGTGCATGCCATACCACGAGTGTGCACAATTTTAAAGCTTGACATGTGAGGTATCTATTTACTCGGGGTAACATCATCTGTCACATTATTCAAAATATTTAGGCTAACTTTACTGTTTTTTTTTTTCATGAATTTTTATAACAGCTTACCTGTAAAATCCTGTAAAATCCTTTTCTTGGAGTACACAGAGCCACATTAATTACTGTATGGGTTATATAGGCACCTTCAAGTGATGGACACTGGCACACCTAGACAGGAAGTTTAGCTCCCTATATAACCCCCCCCCCTTACTGGGAGTACCTCCGTTTTGTAGCAAAGCAATATACATGTATTAGAAGAGGGGAGGGGAGGGACCTCTGCGTCCCGTGATGTAATCCAAGAAAAGGATTTTACAGCTAAGCTGTTATAAAAATCCTATTTTCTTTATCGTACATCACGGGACACAGAGCCACAGTAATCACTGTATGTGATGTCCCAGAGCAATGCTATCTGTGGGGAGGGAGACACAAACAAAAGTAGGGTGCAATCAGACCTGAGGACCTATACTACTGCCTGCAGCACACTGCACCCAAAGGTGATATCCTCATGCCTTTTTACATCCACCTGATAGAATCTGGTGAATGTATGGACTGAAGACCAAGTTGCGGCCTTGCAGATTTGAGCCACGGAGGCTTGGTGATACACTGCCCACGAAGCACTAACAGCCCTAGTGGAGTGCGCTTTGATTTGAAAAAGTGGAACTTTCCTCTTCAAACCATAAGCTTGAATAATTACTTGCGGAATCCACTTAGCAATAGTAGATTTCAGCGCTGCCTGTCCTTTTCTAGGACCTTCAGGCAACACAAACAAAGCATCCGTTTTCCGAATCTGAGCAGTCGCCTCCAAATAGATTTTGACTGCTCTCACTACATCCAGAGAATGTAGTGACTTTTCTTCCATAGAACAGGGAAAAAATGAAGGTAGAACAATATCCTGATTTAGATGAAAACCAGAAACCACCTTTGGCAGAAAGATAGGATGAGGACGCAATACTGCTCTGTCCTTATGAATAATTAAATAAAATGGCTCTTTAGAAAAAAGAGTAGCCAATTCTGATACCCTTCTTGCAGAAGATATGGCTACCAGAAAAACTAGCTTCCTTGTCAAAAGGACCAAGGGAATATGTCGTATCGGCTCAAAAGGATGTTTCTGTAATGCCTTCAGAACTAAATTCAAGTCCCTGAGTTCAGGGGTGACCTAACCGGTGAATTAAGCCGCGTTACCCCCTGTATGAAGCTACGGACCAAAGAATGCGAAGCAAGTGGTCGTTGAAACAATACCGATAAGGCCGAGACCTAGCCTTTGATAGTACTCAAGGCCAGCTTCATCTCTAACCCAATTTGTAGAAAGGCAAGGATTCTACCTATAACATACTTTCTGGGATGCCAACCCCTGGATTCACACCAGGAAACATATGCCTTCCAGACTCTATAATAAATGACTCTGGAAGCTAGCTTCCTTGCATTAATCAAGGTAGATATCACTGAGCCTGAAAGTCCGCGATTCTTCAAAATGTGGGTTTTAATAGTCAAACCGTTAAATTTAGCATTTGTAAGGTAGGATGGAACACTGGTCCCTGCGATAGCAGATCTGGACATGGTGGTAAGGTCCAGGGGACCCCTACTGCCGTCTTCACAATCTCTGCATACCAAGATCTTCTAGGCCACGCTGGGGCCACAAGAACCACTGACTTCCTTTCCTGCTTGATCCTGTGAAGAAGTCATGGTAGCAGCAGAATTGGAGGGTATGCAAAAATCAGTGAGAACTGATCCCACGGAGTCACCAGTGCATCTGTTCCGCTTGGTACGAATCTCTAGAATGTTGATGGGCAAGGTCCTTTCGGTTCTGGACCATTTCCTATGGACAGTCCTCTCTTCCGGGACTGCTCCCCACCCTGAAAGGCTGGCATCTGTTGTTACCACCTTACAGGTAACTGGTAAGTAGGATTTCCCCTTCCGCAGATTCTCGGTTATCAACCACCAACTGAGGCTCTGGTGCACTATTGGCGACAAAAGCATGGGAAAATCTAGCGCCTGGAACTTCTTGTTCCAGGTAGACAGGATACTGTTTTGCAGCAGTCTCGAATGAAACTGAGCATAGGAAAACGCTTCTAATGAAGACACCATCTTTCCCAACAACCCCATGCAAAGGTGAAAAGAAGAGCCCTTTTTCACCCTGACCACCTGAACCAGCTCCTTTATGGCGCTGATCTTTGCCTGGGGTAAAAACACCCTCTTCTGGGTTGTATCTATAACCAGACTCAAGTACTCTAGTCTTCTTACTGGTTTTAAAGAAGAGTTCTCTAGGTTGAGGACCCAACCTGGGTATTCCAGGTAGTTGACTGTGGTGACCAAGCTTTGGTCTAAGCGGCTACAGACCGGTCAAGAGCAGGTCGTCTAGGTAAGCTATAATCGTTATACCTTGGGCCCTTAATCTGGCCAGAGGAGGGGCTAGGATCTTTGTAAACACCCGAGTTACAGTAGCTAGACTGAAAGGCAGATGTACAAACTGAAAAGTTTTTCTACTTCAAAACGCAGATATTTCTGATGAGCGGGAAAAATAGGTACATGCAGGTATGCATCCTTGATGTCGATTGATGCCAGAAGTTCTCCTCCTTGTAGGATGGAGACTACTGACCGGATTGATTCCATGCAAAAAGATTGAATTTTCAGGAACCGGTTTAGATCCTTGAGATCTAAAATGGGTCTGATATCTCCATTTGGTTTTGGCATCGTGAAGAGGTTTGAATAAAACCCCAACCCCTGCTCTTCCATGGGGACCACCATGATCACTTTTTGCGACAAAAGGCGGTCTAACGCTTGAAGGAGAGACTTCTTTTTCTCTGGATCTTCGGTAACATTTGACCTGAGGAAACGAGGAGACGGGAATTCTCGGAACTCTAGTAACCTAGAGCTATTGTGGAGACCATCCATCGGTCTTAAAAATCCTCCTGCCAGACCCTTGAGAACTGTAGTAGTCTTTCCCCTACTCAAGCGAGCGGGGGTGCCCCTTCATAAAGAGGCTTTAGCGTTCTGTCTTGTAGGTTTCCTCCCCCAGGACTTCTTTTGTCCCCGGGGTTGACTCTGAGGTTTACCTCTTGAACCTGACGGTGGAGGCTGTCGCGACTGCCTGGAGGCTGATACCCCTGGCACTGGAGAAAGAGCCCGTTTAAATGAGGGACATTTAATCCTTTTCTTAACTGGCAAAAGGGTACTTTTCCCACTTGATATCTTTTGGATATAATTGTCCCAATCATCCCCAAACAGCCTTTCACCGCAGAAAGGAAACCCAGCCAGGAGCTTTATGCATGGTGCTTTGGCTGACCAATTTTTTAACCATAAGATTCTACGCATATGCACCAATCCAAGCGTAAGGTGAGAGGTCTAAAGAATAGAATCTCTGATTGCATCAATTGCAAAACACAAAGCCACTGGCAGCTTGGCTAAATCCTGGGCCTGTTGTTCAGGGAAAACCTTGAGCATCTGTTTCAAGTGGTCTCTCAAGGATTGACACACTCCAATTGCCACCACTGCAGGTTGAGCTACTGAACTTGCCAAAGAAAAAATGTTTTTTAACAGGAATTCCAACTTTTTATCGGTTGGATCCCTGAGTATTTGAGCGTTGTCAACAGGACAAGTCAAATTTTTATTTACAGAGGATATAGCAGCGTCAATTGCTGGTATACCCCACATCTTTGTAAATTTTTCCTCCATAGGATAAAGTGTTGAAAACTTTTTGGGAGGGAAAAAATGCTTATCTGGGTGATCCCACTCAGAATATATAAGCTTTTCCAGCAATGAATGGACAGGAAAAGCACGCAAAGCTTGAGGAGGCTTCAGTGAACCCAAACAAGAAGTGGGCTTTTCAACCGACTCAGTTACGGGTAACTTAAATGTGGAGCGGACCATTTCAGTAAGAGATTGCACCAGCAATTTCTCAGCCTGTGAAGCTGAAGAAGGTCCTTCCCCACTTGATTCCTCGGAGGAGGAGTCATCAGTCTCTTCACGGTCCCCTGAGGGAGGATCATCTTCCCTGTCCCACTGTTCCTCTGTTTGATGGTCCTGGGTGGTAGAAGGGGACCTAATGCGTTTTCTTCCACTCTGTGAAGATGCAATTAAAGGCGTTAATCTTTTCTCCAATCCAATCGTGGCTGAGGAAAAAACCTCCTGAGTAATATTTATAGGGGCTGAAATGTCAGAAATAGTTGCAGCCCCTGACAACCCCGGTGGCTCATTCTGACCAGCCTCCCTAGGCCTTTCGGGGGGGATGGCGTTGCAGAGGGATGGTCCTCAGAGCCTGAGGGAGATCCCTTTGAGCCCCTGTTTTTTGGGGTATTTGTACCTCCACTTCTGCCCACAGTGCCAAGCACAAATGCAGAGGTACTACCAGAAAATGCACCCACTGCTGAGCAAAATAGTCCAGCAACTGCCGCTGCTATCAAGGATCAGTCTGATGCTAAGTAAACGTGCCCTGGGAATGCTTGTGTCACCCACACTTACATGCCACCCGTCTGCTCTGTGTCCCTCCTTCAGCTGTATGCACCTGCAAAAAGTGCACCTTATAGTTTTACACAGCCCGCTTTGTGGACGCTGAATCACGCCCCGCTAAGGCCCCGCTCCCCTTCCTCCGACCTCAAAAGAGACTGTGTTCCCGCGCAAGCAAGGCTCCGATCCGACCGGATGGCACTAGGAGTAAGGGCTGGGGTGGAGGAGAGGAGGAGAGCTGCTGGATGGAGAACCGTTGTAATGGCGGCGGCAGCTGGAGCGGCACGGCATACCGCCGACTGACCCATGCTCTCTCTGCCTGCTGGAAAGAAGCTGTCCAGGTGGGGGGACATTCAAAAGAGAAAAAAAAACCCTTTCCACATCCTACCTGGGGCTTGGGCTGGAGGAAGCATGCAGCTTGTGACACAGAGCGAGACTGACAAGCATGGAATCAGGTACATGCTCTTGACAGCCCCTGGTGGCGACTTTAGGCATGACAATATTTACTTAAAGGAGAAAACCCACAAGAATTAGAAAAATTCCTTAGGAATCTCCCTTACCTTATCCAGCTGCAGGGTTCTGTGGTAAACCAGACAGACCCAATCTTCACCACTTACGGTGGGCTCTGTTAAAATACCTTCAGGGACTGGGGCCCCTTTTTATCGGGGGTTCCACACCCCTGGACCTGTAAAGCACCCCGCCAGGAAAATATGGCTGAAAAAAAACAAACACTGGATCCTGGGTCCAGCTCTCTAAAAAGAGAAGCGTTACAGGCAGAACCTTGTTTCTTCCGACACAAGGTCCGGGTACCATTCAGTTCGGCCTGAAAAGACACTTTGAATGGATCCGGTTGCATGGCTTGCTCCAGCAAGATTTTTCCCCGTGGAGCTCAGCACAGTACATCTTTACTCGTGACCAACACCTAGGACACTGGTGAAGAAACGGAGGTACTCCCAGTAAGGGTAGGGGTTATATAGGGAGCTAAACTTCCTGTCTAGGGTGTGCCAATGTCCATCACCTGAAGGTGCCTATATAACCCATACAGTAATTATTGTGGCTTTGTGTCCCGTGATGTACAATAAAGAAATGTTTTTTTTCCAAAAAAAAAATGCATTTGAAAAATTACTGCGCAAATACCGTGACATAAAAAGTTGCAATGACCACCATTTTATTTCCTATGGTGTCTGCTAAAAATATATATAATGTTTGGGGGTTGTGAGTAATTTTCTAGCAAAAAAAAAAAATGATGATTTTTACATGTGGGGGAGGAGTGCTGGAATTTGCACGGTGTGGAAGTTGTTTACTTTTTTCTTTTTCATCACATAGGGGACAAAAAGTCTTACAACCAGCAGCTGTCAAGACAATGAACACTTTAGTATTAAAGGTTCTGTTTTTTTCTCTTTAAAATAACAAACACATTATACTTACCTGCTCTGTGCAGTGATTTTGCACAGAGAAAGCCCAATCCTCCTCTTCTCGGGTCCCCCGCCGGTGCTCCTGGCCCCTCCCTCCTGCCTCCATAGCAAGCAGTTTGCTATAGGGCTCCCAAGCCACTGCGTGGTGTGTCCATTCAGACACAGAACGTGGCACGGCAGATGCTTCTGTTGCATATACTGTATTTATCGGCGTATAACACGCCCCTAAATTTTAAGAAGGAAGTTATAAGAAAAAACTTACTTTTTAAATAAAGAATTTTGAAGCAAAATAGGAGTCCGTGCCCATCAATGCAGCCTTATCAGTGCCCACCTGCAGCCTCGCCATTGCCCATCTGCAGCCTCGCCATTGCCCATCATTGCAGCCTGATCAGTGTGCATCTGCAGCCTTGACAATCATTGCAGTCTGATCAGTGCCCATCTGCAGCCTTGCCCATCATTGCAGCCTGATCAGTGCCCATATGCAGCCTTGCCCATCATTGCAGCATGATCAGTGCCTATCTGCAGCCTTGCCCATCATTGCAGCATGACCAGTGCCCATCTGCAGCCTTGCCTATCATTGCACCATGATCAGTGCCCATCTGCAGCCTTGCCCATCATTGCAGCATGATCAGTGACCATCTGCAGCCTTGCCCATCATTGCAGCACGATCAGTGCTCATCTGCAGCCTTGCCTATCATTGCACCATGATCAGTGCCCATCTGCAGCCTTGCCCATCATTGCAGCATGATCAGTGCCCATCTGCAGCCTTGCCTGAGTACACAGGAGATGCAGCTCTGTCTATTTCGGCAGTACTCTTTCCCTCCTTCCCCACCCAGGCAGCCTATCAACATATAACACGCACCCATGATTTCCCCCTGATTTTAAGGGGGAAAAAGTGCGTGTTATAAGCCAATAAATACGGTAATTGCGAATATGTGTAAATCCACACTGCCAGATTAAGGCGCTTCTTTAAAGTGTGGTAGCTATGTGAGCTTCCAACTTATGACATATCGGCTCTTTATTTATACATGCATCGGGCACTTTATTAGATACACCTTACTAGTACCAGGTTGGACCCCCTTTTGCCTTCAGAGCTGCCTTTATGCTTCGTGGCATAGATTCAATAAGGTGTTAGAAACATTCCTCAGAGATTTTGGTCCATATTGACATGATAGCGTCACGCAGTTGCTGCAGATTTGTCAGCTGGACAACGATAATGCAAATTTCCTGTTCCACCACATCCAAAAGGTGCTTTATTGGATGGAGATCTGGTGACTGTGGAGGCCATTGGTGTACAGTACTGGTACATTATCCAGTTGGAAGTAGCCATCAGAAGATGGCTACACTGTAGTAAAAGGGATGGACATGGTCAGCAACAATACTCATGTAGGCCATGACATTTAAACATTGCTCAATTGGTACTAAGGGGCCCAAAGTGTGCCAGGAAAATATCTCCCACACCATTACACCCCCACTACTACCACCAGCCTGAACCATTGATAAAAGGCAGGATGGATCTATGTTTTCATGTAGTTTATGCCAAATTCTGATTTTACCATCTGAATGTCGCAGCTGAAATTGATACTCATCAGACCAGTCAACATTTTTCCAATCTTCTATTGTCCAATATTGGTGAGCCTGTGCGAATTGTAGCCTCAGTTTCCTGTTCTTAGCTGACAGGAGTGGCACCCGGTGTGATCTTCTGCTGCTGTAGCCCATCTGCTTCAAGGATCGATATGTTGTGCATTCAGAGATGGTATTCTGCATACCTTGGTTGTAATGAGTGGTTAAGTTATTGCGGCCTTTCTATCATCTTGAACCAGTCTGCCTATTCTCCTGTGACATCAACAAGGCATTTTCGTCCACACAACTGCTGCTCACTGGATATTTTCTCTTTTTCAGACCATCTCTGTAAACCCTAGAGATGGTTGTGCCTGAAAATCCCAGTAGATCAGCATGTTTTGAAATACTCAGACCAGCCCGTCTAGGACTAACAACCATGCCACGTTCAAATTAATTTAAATCCTCTTTCCTGACACCAACATGGCAGCATACTAGCGATAGAGCTCCACCTCTTGACCACTCCCTCAAGACCGGTGAATAGTATAAAAAAAAGGCGTAGTTTGGAGGGGGCTCCTTTCTTTTTTTTCCTCATACCTCAACACACTAGTGAAGAGTAAGCAGTACTCTGTCCCCACCTCTGCCTCAATGCAGTATCCATCTGGGTTCAGCCTCTCCCAGAATGTAGTCCCAGCGCTCTGGCTGCTAAATAGCCTGGGAGCCCCTTCTGTGGGTCTTGATGGGTCCTGCAGTGTTTCCTCACTAGGAACGAAATCTGCCATCATGTAAGTGTCTGCAGTCTGGGGTTTGTGGGGGCCAGCTATTTCATTCCTTCTCTCTTTTGGTCCTTTGTACCACACAGGGTTGCCTTTCCCTTTATTTCTGTCTTCCCATATGTGTTTTCCTTTTACCTTTGTCCTTAGTTCATTCTTTCTTGGCTCCTTTTGTCTCCATTTTTAGATAGTTTTTGTTTTTACATCGCTCTCTTGCTTGCATGGGTAGTAATCCATGCCGCACTGCCTAGGGTGTCCACGGCATCACTATAGGGAGAGAGAGGCCACCCAATGCTGCTTTTCTTTAGCGAGGACGCTCTTGATGATGTAATTTTGCCTCATCGGGCTGCACATGCACGCAGGCTGGCGGGGAAGGCCGGGCACGATCTTGGTTTGGGGCACGGGATGCTTTTTTCTCATCGGTGGATGGGGGAGTCCTGGGGGTCTCTCACTCTCCATGGACAATTCAAAAGGCACGGGCTGCCTTTGTTGGGCAATGCACAGCCTCCTTGATTTGGCTCCTGGCTGTGACTGCTTCCTGGTGTGAATCAGCAGGCTTCCTTCTGGCTCCCTCTGCTGTTATTTTCAAGTATAGTCCCCCCACCCCCCAAAAAAAAAGTTTATTTTTTTTGTCTAAAACCCACTCTGTTACTGTTTTCCTTTCAGCTATCCTCATTTCACCTGGCCGTCCTATTTTCCTCAACCATGAGGCAGTAACCACTTTTGCAAAAAGACCCTCAAATTCAAAAGTAGGGGACCACCATGTTGGTAAGTTTTTAGGAAAGAGTGCCTCCTTTGATTTGTTTCATCCCTGCATGCTCACGCTCTAAAAGATCAAGAGCCAGAGAGGACAGATGTTCTTCAGTGTAGCGTAGCTGTAGATGCTGCTCCCACTTAAGGGAAAAATGAAAAGGGAGACGTTTTACCTCCTTTTCCCCAGAGCAACGCCAGAGCCCCAGTAGAAGCAGCTCTGGCTATGGCTAAGTGGACAAATGCATCTTTCAAGCGAATGCGAGTCTGAATCCTGGAAAAGGCCTGCAGGGCCTGTGGATTGGTGTGTAAGGCCTGCCTGGAGGAGTTCGCAGTCGACATGCAACTCCCAAATTGTCATTATTAAAGAGGCTGCAGTGGCAGTCATGACATGCAGTCATGACATGCAGTCATGATCCAGTCTGTTCTATTCAAATCTTATCTTTAGCAGGAATCGGATATAGCATCGCTTGAATCTCTGCCTACAGTAGATGCGGCAGTAGTCTAGTAAAGAGGTAGCCAGGGGGGCCTGTCATCTGGCAGTGGCCCCTACCTCGGCGGCTAGTGGCCGAGAGTTCTGGATCCAGAATATAGAGGCAGCATTTGAAGAGGGAATCCCTAAAGCTGATATCAGTCAGGTCCTAGCCGAAATTAATGTGTCGACAAACTCTTTTGGAGAGGCAGCAATAGACTCAATCAGGTGCTTAGCCAGGGCAATGCTATACTCGGTCATGGCTAAGAGGGCCTTATGGTTGAAACCTTGAATTGTGTTTGCTTCTGCAAAACAAAATTGGTGTAAGATACCGTATGACAAAATCTCTGTTTGGTAATAAATTGGAAACAGCCACATCAGGAGTGACAGGTGGCAAGTCCAATCTGCTCCCACAAGACGGGCAGCAATCAACATTTTTTCCACCAGCAGGTTCCGCTCCTCTAGGTCCAGGGAGACTAGAGCCTGTTGTCAGGCCAGGTTCGGAGGTAGAGGATGGAAGGAAATGGACAACCTTTCTCAAGGCCCATAAGTCAAAAACCCCAAATATGCAGCAGGAACCCACTAAGCCTTTGATGAGCGCACGCCCCAACTCTTGTGGTAGGAGCCAGATTGGCGCACTGCACAGGTACCTGGACAGCAAGCTGTGCCTATTCTTGGGTGAAGGCTTTAGTCACTCGTGGTCATTTTGGGAGATTCCTCACTGCTCCTTCTCCAGACCAGTTCTCTCCCACCAAGCGGCCACATCCACCACAAAACCAGGTGGGCGGCTACAATACATACAGACAGTTCAGACCCAGGAGGGCGTTGTCCCGGTTCCATTCACAAAAAAATATACAGGTTTCTATGCAATGCTGTTTGTGATTCGCAAAAGATTGTGGCTGGTGTCCAATTACAGATCTAAAGAGGTTGAACTGTTTTATCCTTAAGCCTCGTACACATGATCAGGTTTTCGGCAAGGAATTGTGTGATGACAGACTGCCTAAAATCCGACCGTTAGTACGCTCCTTCAGACAATTGTCCAACTTTCTGTAAACAAATGTTGGATGGCAGGCTAGTAAATTTTCGGCAGACAACGGTCTATTGTCAGACAAGTCTGTCACAGAAAAGTCCAAAGTACAAACACGCATGTTTGGAATCAATGCTCACCAAACTCGACATTAGCAGAAGGTGCCCAAATGGTGGTGTTCAAGAGCTGAAATTTTACGGAGTACGTCATTACATTCGTGTTTGTTGGCTGACAATTGTGTACCGTTTGTATGCAAGACAAGTTCCCGGCACACGCCCTTCGGACAAAAGTCTGACGCTCTGTTGGCCAAACAGTCCAGCCAGACGGTTAGATGCTATTACTGGACCTTCAGGATCGTATGTTCACATCTCAAGTTTTTTACTTCTTTCCAAAATATGTAAGTGTTGCGATCACATCTTCAGTTTACCAGCCTACCTTTTGGTTTGTGCATGTCTCCGAGCATATTCGCAAAGTTAGCTCCACTCAGAGAACAGGGTCTCTGGCTTCTCTACTACCCGGACAACATTTTTCTTCTAACCAAAAGTCTGGAAAAATTGGAGCCGCACCAAGAGATCCTCACACACAACCTGCACAGATATGGCCGGATCATTAACTCAAAAAAAAAAAAAAAAGCCAACTCTCTCCAATTCAATATTTCGTGTACCGGGGGGAGCTCTCCCAACTCCTCTGTTTTGCCTCCTCCAGAGAAAACGGGGACAGTTAGGAAGGGAATTCTGAGGACAGTAGCCTCCGCTTTTTTGACAGCTTCTCAGTGCCTCTATCTTTTGGGCACAACATTGTCATACCTTGGGTGCACTGGCACCTGCTCAGTTTCAGCTACAATACTTAGCTCAATGGAGAAAACAGAATCTAGCACAGTTAATAACAGTGTCACTCAGTACGAGTAGGAGTCTGCGGTGGTGGCCAAAGAGAGAGACCTTGAGGAAGTTTTATCCCATTAGAGCCATTAGAGTAGATCACTGTTACGAATCATATCAGCAAGACAGCCTGGAAGGCGCACTGCGAGGGACTGTCGGTCAAGGCAAGAATAAATACCCAACCAAGGGGGTGGTCTCAAATGCGCTGGAAGTTTAAGCAGACTTTTTGGCACTTTTCAACCTTGCTACACAGAATCAAGGGGAGACCAGTCTCTGTGCAGTTGGTCAGCAGGGCAGCAGTTGCCTATATTCAACACTAGGGAGGAACTTGCAGCAATATGCTACTGAGAGAGGTGAAACCCATAATGTCCGTGGCAGAAAATCACCTACAAAGTTTACCTCCTAGGAAATCTGAACACACAGGTAGACCAACGATCATGTAAGCTTCCGAGATCATGAGTGGGTCCTACGCCCCAGGTCTTTTCCGAGCTGGTTCACAGGTGGGACCTACAACAGACAGACCCCTTCGCTTCCCACAGTTATCACAAACTTGGGAAATGTCTGACCTGGTTTTCGCACCCCCAGGCAGATTGGGACAGATGCTCTGGTCTCTCCCGTAACTGCAATCTAACCTATATATTTCCCCCAACATCTCTCATAATGAGATTCCTCGAGGCTGTCGAGAGAGAATATGGTAGTCATAGCCATTCCTCCATATTGGCCATGGAGGCCTTGGTTTTCCCTGGACATTCACTTCAGGGTACAGAAGCCAATTCCCCTCTGCCCATACGCAGACTGGGGCTGCAAGCATGGCGGTGAAAAGGGAAGGCTGGAGAACTTAGGTTGCTCCAGAGTGGTCCCTAGTTTGTTGTATGCTAAAAGACACTAATAACAACATCTATGCCAAAATTGGGAACAAATTGGCATTTTTCTCGGCAGGGCGAGACTTTGATCCTATTGTGCCTTCGGTGACAACTGCCTCTAGGCCAGATTAGACATGGGCCTTAAAGAGGTTGTAAACCTCAAAAAAAAACCCTGCAAGACAAAGGCATTGCATACTAGCTCATTATGAAATACCTAAGGACGATGCCCTGGATCGGTGTTGGCCCTCCGAGTACAGCGCGGACATCTTCCACTGGAGTTACTCCTCCTGTGGAACTGTGCAAGTTTAGGAGATATTCAAGGTACCTACAGGTAAGCCTTGTTATAGGCTTACCTGTAGGCAAAAGTGATGTAACAGGGTTTACAACCACTTTAACCCATACTCATTAAGGTTGCAAGTGTCAGTTGTATCAGCAATAACAACGTTTAAAGGGGCCAAACATGAGGGTAATGGGACTTTAAATGACATGCATGATTACATGCACCTCCATCCCTAAATCAGAACTAAGAAAGGGGTTTTGGGACTTTGAGTGAGGCACAAGATACATGGTAGGAGAAATTATATAAATTGTTTAATTGGCATAAAAACAAAGCATACCTCATAACATGCGATACATGGTTGAACATGAGTATTTTTATCTATATACAAGATGATGACATACAAAAAAGAATTCATATATGTATACATGCACGCATCTGAAATCACATTTTATCCCATGAAAGTAAAAACCCCTTTCTTATTTAAAGGGGCCAAAAACCCTTAAGTTGCACAATTTTTGAAGGCAGTCATGAGGATTCAACCACCAAGAAATAGTGTCTTTCCTAAGTGAGACCTATCATTGTTCCTAGATTTCCTGTCAGTTCAACCGTTTGCTCCAACAGAGCAGCATCCGGTTTGGGACATTACCTACAAAGCAGTATCTATCGCAGTATCTTCAGGCAGAAGGGTATCCGAGATGCAAGCTTTTGGAGCTCCAGATAAACATATTGTTTTTTTTCCAGAAAGAGGAGAATTGCGTCCTGTAGGTCATCTTGTACCAAAGGTAGCGACGGCTCTCCATTTAACAGACATCTGTGCATTACCTAACTTTCCAGAAGATCACACAGGGAATTCACACGAATTAGATGTTTTCAGAACTTTAAACAAGTATCTGTCCACAATTGCTCCTTTCAGATTATCAAATAAGTCTTTCATCGTTCCAGTTGGAAATCATCAAGAATAAGAGGCTGCTGCCTGGATTCTAGCAGGCTTGGTTGTGCAAATAGGGCGAGGGGTCGTGAGCCTCTGTCAGCAGTGGCTGTGCACTCTGCCAGAGCAGTTGCAGACTCATGGGCAGCGCGTTCGAGAGCATCTATGGAATCTTTCTGTAGAGAGGGATCATAGTCGTCCCAGCATAATTTTTTAAGCATTACAGAGTAGACCCGAATGCCTGGCCAACAGTGGACTTTGGAGGAAGGAATATGCAGTCTTCTGTTCCATCCTATTTAAAAAAAATTGATTTGACAAGCAGAACGAACCCTGGCAGCTAGTTATTTATCATTAGTATGCTTCCACGTTGGCGTCAGGAAAACTGAAAATTGTATCAAATACTTACCATAATTTTCCTTACCTGACACCAAACCATGGCAGCATACAGTCCCACCCTTGTACAGTACATTTCAGGATGTGGCTTGTTACAAAGAATGAGGGGGCGGCTAACTATGCCTTTTTTTTTTTATATTCACTGGTCCTGAGGGACTGGTCGAGAGGCGGAGCTCTATCACCAGTATGCTGCCATGATTTGGCGCCAGGAAAGGAAAATTACGGTAAGTGATACAATTTTCCGTTTTCTTCCCCATTCTGATGCTCGGTTTGAACTTCAGAAAGTCGTCTTCATCACATCTAGATGCCTAAATGCATTGAGTTGCTGCCATGTGATTGGCTGATTAGCAATTTGTGTTACCAAGCAATTGAACAGGTGTACCTAATAAGGTGGCAGATGAGTGTAAATGTCCGAAGTTGGGAGCTCTGATTTGGTTAGGGACCATACCTTGCCTTGATGTGGAATCTCATATATTTGCAAATGTATGCAAAAAAAAATATTCTTTGACATGTTAAAACAGTTTACTAGACTTTTCTGCTGTCAGACTCAAGAGTATACCATTTTTTTTTTTTTGTTCTGCATGAACTGCCCTGCCCGTGTGCCTCTTTTAGCAGCTAGGCGGAGAAAGAGAGTCCTGTCCCCTTCTGCCGTCGACTCTTCTGAGCTCTCCCATACAATCGGGAAGCCCAGTAAGGATGCGATTGGCGGCATCTGTTTCCTGGGGCACAGTGAAATGAATGGAGGTTGTTCCTCCCACTGTATGACATCAGCAACCGAAAGCACCAAGGATTTTGTCACTTCCTGTTTCAGTCTCATGTAAACAAGCCACTACTGGCTTGTGAAAGCATTAGATTAAACCAGCCTTGGTTTGATCGGATGCTTTGTAAGCCAGAGGAGAGATATGGGGTCTCAAAGACCCCCAGATGTCTCCATAAAGAGGACCTGTCACGGTCCATGCTATCACAATAGATGTTGTTCATCGCTTGTGATAGCAATAAAGTTGATAACCAAAAAAACAAATTATAGGTACAGTGTTTTTTTTATTTTATATATATATATATATATATATATATATATATATTTTTTTTTAAGTGACCCCATTCACCCATGCTCATTCGCAAATGTGCATGTAGGTCTCACACACATAAATAAACAGTGATCACACCGCACGCAAGGTGTTGCTGTGAACATCAGAGCAAGAGCAATACTAATATCACCAGCCCTCTGTTTAACTCTAAACTGATAACCTGTAAAAGCTTTTAAAGCATCATCTATGGAGATTTTTAGTTACTGTAGTTCGGCACTGTTCCACAGATGGACGCAATTTTAAAGCGTGACATGTTTGGTATCTATTTGGCATAACATCATCTTTTATATTCTACCAAACAATTGGGTATTATACTGTGTTTTTGTGCATTAAAATTTTTTAACCACTTTAAGACCAGGCCTTTTTTTTGACAATTTGTTGTTTACAAGTAAAAATCTGTATTTTTTGCTAGAAAATTACTTAGAACCCCCAAATATATATATGTATATTTTATTTTAGCAGAGACCCTAGACAATAAAATGGTGACCATTGCAAAATTTTATGACACATTGTATTTGTGCAGCAGTCTAGCAAACAAAAATTTTTTTTGAAAAAAAATACACTTTAACCACTTCTGGACCGCCCACCGTCTTTATATGTCGGCTGTTTGAAGAGGGATATCATTGTTATGGCAGCAGCTAGCTGCCATAACCCTAGTATCCTCTTCTTCAGTGAGCAGTGATAAAAGTGGTTTCTGCGGCGGATTCACCGCAAGTTTACTTTTAATGGCGGCGGGAGAGGGGGGCCTTCGGAGGCAATCGGATCCTTCCTGTGGCCTGACATGGAGACGAGTGAGGTGAAGATGGCCCCCACCCATCTCCATATCATTGCAGGGCAGAAGCGACATCAAAACGTCACTTCTACCCATAGCTCTTTAAAGGGCCATTTAAAAAAAAATTTTTTTTTTAAATGACAACATGATTTTTTTTTTTTATTGCATTTTAGTGTAAAGATGAGATCTGGGGTCTTTTTGACCCCAGATCTCAGATGTTTACATTCCTTGTAATAGGAATAAAAGTGACACTTTTTTTTTTTTAAAACAGTGTAAAAATAAAAAGCAAGGGGTGTGTTTGGATGTAGACCGAACAAGACGTGTGGTTGGAGAGCTCCGCTGATCCTGACCTAATCTGCTGCCATCCTGCTAAACAACAATAGTGGTGAGCCTCCATCCTCTCCCTAACTAGCCCTGGACATCCCCTGCACAAGCCCAAGCAAAAATTGCGAGGCCCGGCTGGCCGACTGTGTCCCCACTAGGCCACAGCCGGCTCCACACACTGCAGATCCGCCGCCATTTTGAGGCCTACAAAGCCTCCCGCATCCCCGGGCTCGAGTGCCCTGATCCGCGGACCGAGCGGTGGCCAATCCTTACCCATCTGTGGAGGTCTTCATCCCAGCAGGTAGCTGTGCCATGTGGGTGTCCGAGGGGCTGCCTGGGGATCCGTTAAGGCCGATTCCGGGCGCCCGCGGCCTAACGAGCCAGGCGCATCCTCCACACTAAAGTGCCTTGCCCCAGCAACTTGCATGCTGCCTTCCCTGTGCCACCATCCTAGCAGGAGCTGTGTCATACTGGAGGTCCTGGCATAGTGCAGACAACCCAACAACACGACATCTTCCATCCTGCTCTCTGGGACTAGGTGCCTGCTCACTGACCCCCCAAGACATTCCTTTCCTAACCAGATATACTGCGGATGGGCCCACCCAACACCCGCTACTCACAATCCGGGAAAAGAGCCTCCCATACCTCTCCGTCGGTGGCCACCTTGTCCAGGCGACAGCCAGCTGCTGTGATGGTGGCGAGAACGCAAATGACTGCATAGTCAGGGGTGGCGGAGGCCCCCTTGGGAACAGAAATCCTGGCTGCCATTACGGCATGCAAAGAAACCTTGACTGCTAAGATAGATTTCCTAACCATCGATGTCGGTCTCATCCGGCAAGATATGGATACGTTTCGGTCCTGCGTAGCTGAAGTGGAGGACAGGGTCTCCACGGTAGAGGATACGGTCCAGTCGGATTCCAGAGAGGTGAGAGCCCTGCAGCTCCAAGTGAAGGCGCTCCAGGAATGAGCCATAGATACTGAGAACCGCCTCAGACGAAATTACATTTGCATACTTGGTTTACCTGAGAGAGCCGAGGGCCCCAGACCAGCGGAGTTCACTGAACAGTTATTATATACCCTGTTTAATCTGGGTAATATGCCGCCCACATTTGTTGTTAGAAAGAGCCCGCAGGGTCCCACCGCTCCCTCCAAGACCTGGGGCCCCTCCACGTCCCTTCCTGCTGCGGTTACTAAACTACAGCGATCGGGACCGCATCCTGGCGGCGACCCGAGCCATGCCTGAAATTAAATATGAGAACACCAGACTGCTTTTTTTTCCCCAGATTTCTCTCAAGAGGTGCAGCAGCACCGCAAGTCTTTCACGGATGTGAGACGCCGACTTTGGGAAAAGGGAATACGTTTTGGCCTTCTTTACCCCAGCAGACTGAGGATCACTGATGGCGACAACACCCACTTCTTTGACACTCCCAAGGCTGCTGTGGCGTGGTTGGATACCCGCTAGTGTCATACTGCCAAACGAAATGATGATGGACATACAGCACGCTGGGACCAGCCAAATACATCATCCTCTTATACTGACCTACCTTCTGTCCCATGATGACTTACAGCATTTACTCACTATCTGCCCGTATGCCCTTCTGCACTGCTGCACCTCGCCATAATCCTACCTTTTATTTGATACCCTTTGCTGATTGAACTAATGCCCATTCATCCTGCCTGAGGAGCTCCAGCAACTATCACACAGTTTTTTGTCTTTGACCCCTGAACTGTGATACATCCCAATTTTCCACCTTTAAACCCCATCCTCCCTCACTCAGATTCTATTGAGGACTTCTGCTAGTTACGGCAGCCCCCCCTTTTTTTCCCTTCTTCTAGAGGTCCTAGTGACCTAAGGACTTTGTTTTCTTCAGTTATGGGACAAAACCCTAGATCGGTTTGTATGGTTCTCTGGCCTATTTTTTTGGCCTCTGAACGTGGTTTTTATGATGTTTGGGTAGGGTGTTATGTGTTCCGGAGGAAGGGGTTTCTCTGCTTTAAAGAAATTAATATATACCGTGCTGCTCACATGCTGCTGAATATATGTGCTAAATTTGAGTTTATATGCATCTATTGGTTGGCTTCCTGCTTCCTGCATCCTGCTTCTGTTTTCCCCTGGTGTTCCATGATGGCCCCTTAGATGCTGAGTTGCTGACCATTCTGTCGTTGAATGTCAGGGGGCTTAACGCCAAATACAAAAGATCATTATTATTCCAATACTTAAAACTGCATAGTCCCCACATAGTGCTGCTGCAGGAGACACACTTAACTGGTAGTAAGATTATGGCTCTGAAAAACCCTGGGTGCAAAGAGCGCTTCATGCGACCTACTCCTCGTATTCTAGAGGGGTGTCTATTCTGATCAGTAAACGAGTTCCATTTGTAATTCATGATGTTCATTTGGATCCCCAGGGGAAATTTGTTATGGTGGTGTTGAGCATCTGTAATAAGAAATATATCATTGTGAATGTCTATCTGCCTCCTCCGAGCCAGGTGCACATTCTGTACACACTTTATGAAAGGCTGGCTCCGCATTGCCCAGCGGATGTTCTGTTCATGGGAGATTTTAATGCCACTTTGTCCCGTGACCTGGATAGACCTTCCCTACAATCTACTTTCAATCCTGATCTTGGTACTTGGGCTCAGGCAACTGAGTTCCAAGAGGCATGGTGGTGGCTTCACCCCCATGATAGAACGTACTCCTGCTTTTCGTCCACATTTAGAACATCCTCCCAAATTGATTTGGCTTTTGCCAATGCTGCCCTCCTGGCCAACATCCAGGAGGCCAGTCACCTTCCCTCTGGCCTATCTGACCACCACCCTCTTAAGTTAACCATTAGGACCACTCGGTCGTGGAGCAAAGCCCTTTTGGAGGTTACAACCCCATTGGATTAATAATGAGGCAGTCCACGACAGGGTCTCTCCCTCCTTGCAGGACTACTGGGTGCACAATGCGGGGTCAGCCTCCCTGGAGATAGCATGGGATGCTTCCAAAGCTTATAGCAGGGGTCAGTATATCTCGGCTGTGGCAGCGGTGAGGGCAGAACTTGGGGACATGGTCTCTGACCTACAGCACAAAGTTGAGGAGGCTCTCGACCAATATTCGGCCTCAACTGTCCCCAATTTCGAGCCCCTTTCCTCTCTTTGGCGAGAACTGCACCTTCATGTTTCAGACATCACCAGGCTTGGTATACAAAATAGCAGACAGCAATATTTTGAACATGGAGACAAGAACAGCAAACTACTGGCAATGCTAGCACAACAGGATAGGCCCTTAGCGGTTATATCAGAAATCCTCACGGCAGAAGGAGTATTAGTCACTTCTCAGGAGGATATTCTGTCTGCATTCACCAAGTTTTATACCTCTTTATATGTTTCCTCACTTCCTGATAGCTTTGAACCTACACCTATGATTTCTATGTTAGACAAGCTAGCACTGGGATGGCTCTCTGATGCGGAAAGGCAACACCTTGTTTCAGAAATCACACCAGAAGAAGTCACAATGGCCATTAGGTCTTTCCTGGCAGGAAAGACCCCGGAGCTGGATGGACTGCCCATAGAGTATTATAAAGCCCACACAGAACTGCTTGCCCCCAAACTAGCTCAGATGTTTCAAGCCTGTCTCCAACAAGGCTCCTTACCATCCTCTATGAGGGAAGCCCATATCGTTCTCATTCCAAAGGATTAATAAGGATCCTAAGATGTGTGCCTCCTACAGGCAATAGCACTCCTAAAAAATTAGAGGGAACTGCCGTGCCAACTCTGGATGAGAAAGCAGCCAACACTACAATAAGACTAATTGTGAAGTGAATGAAAAAGACAATAAAGTGTAGCACTATAAAAAATATAAAAACTCTACATTAATGAATGTAGAATCACAGCAGTGAAAGTGCAAAATGTCAGGTGTATAAACGGCCTTTTATGAGATATAAGTTCAAACTAGTTCAATACAAAATTATACACAGAGCTCACTACACGCCCCACAGGCTGCACCACATGTCGCCGGCGCATTCTCCGGCATGTTGGCGCTGCTCCTACCAGCCAGGGGACTTCTTTCACATTTTCTGGGTTTGCCCAGCAATTGTACACTATTGGAAAGAAGTACTACAAGTGATCTCTAAGGTCACTAAGAATAGTGTCCCTTATGATCCTAAATATTGTCTGTTCGGACTGGTGGAACAAATGTCAATACTCAGAGCTAGGAAAATACTCATATCCCTGTTATTGTACTATGCACGTAAGGCCATCACGATGAACTGGAAACAATCATCTCCCCCCTCTGTCAGATTCTGGAAAAATCTAGTGAACATCAGTTTACCCCTTTATAAAGCCACCTACTTGGGCAGGGGTTGCCCACAAAAATTTGAAAAGATATGGACCTGTTGGCTGGATGACAATACCACGGCAACTGATGTAGTAACCAACTCCTAGATTATCAATTTGGGTACAGTATGTTAGTATATTGACCCAATTACTCTCATGTCACATTATCCTGTCATTACAATATTTAGCACAGATTCTCCTGAACTAAACCTCTCCCCACATTGGGGTATAGATAAGTAAGGTTGTTTGTTATATGGTCTGCCCTGTTGTAGCCTGTTGCTGCATCAGAGTTAGGTGTTTATGTTGAATGATGTGCCCTGTTGTGGTTCGTTGCCACATCAGAGGATCTGCCCCCGCGCGGGCAATGTTTGGCCCCTATGTGGGCAATTTTGTATGCTAATGAAAAACTTAATAAAAATGATTTTGAAAAAAAAAATAAATAAAAAGGTAAAATAAATAAGAATGAACATTTTTTTTTAAATTTAAACGCGCCCCGTCCCGGCGAGCTTGCGTGCAGAAGCGAACGCATACGTGAGTAGCGCCCGCATATGAAAATGGTGTTCAAACCACACGTGAGGTATCGCCTCGATTGGTAGAAGGAGAGCAATAATTCTCGCCCTGGACCTCCTCTGTAACGTAAAACATGCAACCTGTAGAATTTTTTAAACGTCGCCTATGGAGACTTTTAAGGGTAAAAGTTTGTCGCCATTCCACGAGTGGGCGCAATTTTGAAGCGCGACATGTTAGGTATCAATTTACTCGGCATAACATTATCTTTCACAATATAAAAAAAAAATGGGCTAACTTTTTCTGTTATCTTATTTTTTAATTCAAAAAAAGTGTATTTTTCCCAAAAGAAGTGCGCTTGTAAGACCGATGCACAAATACGGTGTGACAAAGTATTGCAACGACCGCCATTTTATTCTCTAGGGTGTTAGAAAAAAAATGTATAATGTTTGGGGGTTCTAAGTAATTTTCTAGCAAAAAAAAATGTTTTTAACTTGTAAAACAACAGATCTCAGAAAGAGGCTCGGTCCTTAAGTGGTTAATGAACAGAAAAAAAAAAAAACAGTAAAGTTAGCCCATTTTTTGTATAATGTGAAAGATGATGTTACTCTGAGTAAATAGATACCCAACATGTCATGCTTTAAAATTGTGCACACTAGTGTGATGGCAACAAAATACGGTACTTAAAAATCTCCAGAGGCGAAACTTTATAAATGTTTACAGGTTACCTGTTTAGAGGTACAGAGGAGGCCTTGAGCTATAATTATTGCTCTCGCTCTAACGATCACAGCGATACCTCATGTGTGGTTTGAACACGGTTTACATATGTTGGCGTATGTGGCATATGTGGGAGCCTCTTGCTAAAGAATTTGTGAAGTATGCTTCTCCCTTGAAGCTGACTTGGGGTGATAAAGTCTCACATCATTTTGTAGATTTTAGCCTTAAGGGGTTGGATTTAAGTAAAAAAGAGAAGAGGACAGTGTCCACAGTGGGCTGGTATTTCCTTTATTCTATTTACACCGAATCACAGAGAAGGGAGAAGGCAGAGGCAGAAGTAAAGATATTAAAAGACCAGCTAGCAGTTGCTTCAGAGTGTGTGCGTTCAACTGCTAGTCGGGCTGATGATTTACAAGAGCGGTGTGCAGCCCTCATGACCAAATCAATTAATGCCTTAAGAAAAAGGAAGGGCCGTAAACCTGTTAGTAAAGCCAGGGTACGTGCCATTGTCACATCCCAAAATTGGGATTGTGAGGATGTGCTCTCCTCAAATGATAGTGAGAATGAGGAGATAGTTTGATATTTCGCATGATCTGCTAGTGCGAAAGAAAAAGTATGCCAGACCTCTCATTACTAAGCATAAGAAAGGGCAACATGACAGAGAGGATATGGCAGATGAGGAGGTGCATTATCGCAACCCCAGAGATGTTGAATTTGAAGAAGTACGGGAGTTTACACAAACTGAACTCCATAAGCTGACAAAACAATACAAACAAAGGTCTGGGGAGCCCCTATTGACCTGGCTCCTACACTTATGGGATGAAGGGGCGGACAGTGTTGTTTTGTCAGGTAAGGAAGCAGTGACTATGGGAGTGTTAATCCATGATCCACAATTGCGTCAGGCAACATGAAAAGCCTGAGATTTTAGCGTGAATTTTTCACTGTTAGACCGCATGAGAGATGGAACAGTCCGAGTATACGCTAGTCTTACTGACCTGGAAAATACCTACTCATGGAGATCAATAGGAGAGGGTATTTCCAGGTTACGTGAGATGGGTTGTATAACCGGATTAAATAGGTTTCCAGAATGGATGGGTCCAGATATAGAACCCTTTACGTCTGCTCTGCGCTCTAAGCTGATAAAGTCTGCGCCATTTAATCTCAGGGTTCCATTATTGTCCTTGTTGGGAGGCCTGGGATGAAACAGCAAGATTCATGAAGCCACAACCCTTTTAAGCCAGTTGGGGGAGCTAGAGGAGACTAAAACAAAACCTGTCAGGGCAGTAGATAAGGTCAAGGCCAGACAGGAAGAACATAAGCAGAAAAGAACAGAGAAGAAAGGGAATGGGCTAGAGAAGACAGGAGGTGAAGAGAAAACCAGGCTAGTTATTTCTAGGAAACAAATGTGGGTGGACCTATTAAAGGCAGGAGTACCTAAAGATGAGATAGATGGCATTTCTACTGCAGAAATGCTGACGAGGTGGAAACATTTAGTAGGGAAAACTGTCAGGGTTAGAAACACTACTCCTACTGAAGATAACATTAGCCTGGATTTAGAGAAAACAGAACAGACCCCTCCTGTTAGCCCCAAACCAATTCCCAAAACTGAACATGAACCCAAATCCAAATCCCTTTAACCTGGGGAGGAGTTAGAGAGAATCAGAAAAGGGGATTGGGAGGTTACTTATCCTTTATGAAGGGAAGGTGAGTCTCCTGTAATAGCCGTGAGGGCAGTGACAGCAGGAGACCGACGCCCATATGCACCTGTCACTGTATGGTGGGGGAAGTCATCTTCTCCTACACATGTAATGGCTTTAGTTGATAGCGGAGCTGAAGTTACACTTTTGCAAGGTAATCCTTCCCATCACAAAGGATAATTGATTTATGTAGAAGGTTTGGGAGGGCAAACAACACCAGCAGTTAGGATACGGGTGAAATTGGCTATTGGCAAGGGATTAGGATTTATGACAATTGTTTTGGTATCAGAGTTACCCGAAAATATTCTTGGGATGGATGTACTTCAAGGTCAGTCAATTCAGACTGAAAGAGGTACATTCAAATTTGGGTATCCTGATAAAGCGTATTTGGTAAGGGTGGTGAAGGCTGTGGTCAGAGGTCATGCGAAATGGACCCCTGTCTACATTCCTCCACCAGAGAAGCCAGTCTGTCTCAAGCAGTACAGACTTCCTGGAGGCCACAAAGAAATTGGGGAGATCATTCAGGAACTGTTGAGAGTAGGGATCCTTAGACCTGCTGTAAGTCCTTTCTCGTCTCCGGTGTTCCCAGTAAAAAAACCTGATGGGACATATAGAATGACTGTGGGTTACAGAGGTCTGAACAAAGTGGCAGCTCCATTGAAGTCAGCTGTACCAGATATGATCTCAATTATTGAGAAAATTGCTAAAGATGCAGGAGAATATCATACTGTGATAGACCTGGCTAATGCTTTCTTTTTGATTTTGATAGACCCAGAGTGTCAAGACCAGTTTGCTATGGTGTGGGACGGCTGCCAGTACACTTTCACTGTCCTTCCGCAAGGCTATCTTCATTCTCCAACGATTTGTCATGGACTGATTGCCCGAGATTTAAGTACCCTGAATTTGAAAGTCGCTGTGTTTCACTACATTGATGACATCATGATGTCTGGGACAAAAGAAGATGTAACTGAAGCACTGCACCTGCTCATAGAACACTCGGAGAACAGAGGGTGGGCTATCAACCGAGACAAAGTCCAAGGACCTGCCACAGAAATTCCTGGGAATGATGTGGACTGGGCCACAGAGAAAAATTCCAGAGACAGTTGTACAAACTATCCAGGCGCTGTCGCCCCCTACTACCAAAAAGGAGGCACATAAGTTCATTGGAGTTGTGGGGTTCTGGAGATCGTTCATCCCACTTGGACTGATTCTGGGGCCTATATATAATGTCACCAGAAAAAAGACTGAGTTCTCATGGGGTTCAGAGCAGCGGATTCCTGGCTGCTAAAGAAGCTATTTTGCAGTATCAGGGATTAGAACCCATGAGACAAGGAGTACCATTTCAGCTGGATGTAGTGGAGCAGAATGGTACCATATCTTGGAGTCTGTGGCAGCCAAATGAAAAGAAAGGACTGAGAGCAATACACATTGGATTTTGGTCCAAACAACTGACAGGGGCAAAGAAGAGATACACGCCCCTAGAGAAGTACCTGTTTGGGGCCTACACAGCACTTCAACATGTAGAGACCACTACAGGAAAGGACACTGTCACTATCCATACTGCATTGCCAATAGCAGGATGGGTGAGAAATAATGGACTGACCACTAGGGCAGCTGTAGCCCAGAACCAGACACAGATGAAATGGAAGTGGTACCTTCAAGAAAGAGGGGGTATTGCAGCTGGGGATGTTAGAGACATTTCAAAACAGTTGGCAGGGCTTATCACTTTTACCAGCACCTGGCCAGAAGAAGAAATTCCTGTGCTGCAGTCATCCCCCATTCAAGAGGCTCCACCATTTGAGTCTCTATCAGAAGACATGAAGGAGTCAGCATGGTTCACTGATGGTTCAGCCATAGTCACCACGTCTGGGCGTAAATGGACAGCAGCATCCTACAACCCAAGTACAGACACAGTCCTGCAGGAGACCGGAATTGGAAGGTCTAGTCAGTATGCAGAGTTGAAAGCTGTAGTAATGATGACTCTTCAGGAGAATCCTTCTTCCCATGTCACTCTCTACACTGACAGCTGGGTGGTTTTTAAAGGACTGACAACTTGGATGCCCGCGTGGAAGTCCAATGAATGGATGATACATGGAAAGGTGGTGTGGGGAGGCAGGGAAGGAAGGAAGTCTGGGACTACATCTGGAAGAAAGCTCACTCCCGCACCATAAAAGTGGGGCATGTTGATGCACATGTGCCCCTAGTCCCAGACTTTGAGAACTATAACAGAGTTGTAGATGAAATCGCCAAAGTGAAGGCAGTTGTTCCAATTGATCCTGTCTTGATGAACTTGGCAAACTGGGCCCACAAGCAATCTGGACATTTGGGGCAGAAAGCAACATATGAATGGGCACAGCAGAGAGGATTGCCTATATCCATGGACATGATAAAGACTGTAATAGGGAACTGTACTGTGTGTGGAGAAGTGCGACAATGGCCATTGTAAAGGACTCCACCGGGTTGATTGAGAGGGGTGAGAGGCCTGCAGAGATCTGGCAGATTGACTTCATCGGTCCCCTGCCCTGGGGAAACAATGGACTGAGATATTGTTGCACTGCAGTGGACACCTATTCAGGACTTGCTTGTTCATCCTTGCAAACGTGCAGATCAAGCCGCAACGCTTCAACTGCTCCAGAAACTTGTCGTTGCTAAGGGTTGTCCCAAACAAGTCCAAAGTGATAACGGCTCACACTTCACCGGATCAACAGTACAGCAGTGGGCCAAAGATACTGGAGAACGTCCAGCGTCCGTCAGTGCCGTCACCTGACTCAGGGCACGGAGAGACCTGAGCTAGGCCGGGCTTGGTTGTCCTCACCAGGCTGAGTGTCCTGTCCAGTGTCCTCACTCCGAGTCCTCACAGGCAGAAGCAGGAGAGGAGACCAGCAGCAGCAGTGAGTGCCAGTTGTCTCGTCAGTGCCAGCCACACTGCCACTGCTCAGCTCAGTACCACTACCACCATCATCTTAATTAATCAGGTAGGTAACTGACTGACTGTGTGTGTCACATCATCATGTTAGTGTCACCATATCACACAGACACACACACAGTATGAATGAAGAAGTGACACTCACTAAACTTGTCAGTCTGTCCTGTCCTCAGACTCCAATCCTCATCCTCACTCACAGGCAGGCAGCAGCAGGAGAGGAGGAGAGAGAGACCTGCTCCACCAGCAGTGAGTGGCTGAGTGCCAGTGCCACTGCCCAGCTCAGCTGTAACACGTCACTGACTCCTCGTCATCATCAAAGGTAGGTAACTCACTGTCACTGTGTCACACACAGTAGTAGTAGTACTAGACAAATAGTAAAGAGGACGGTGTTACACTTAAACTAAGATAATATATTATAAATAAACTATCATATAATAATCTCTGTATCTCTGATGCATTATGGATGGAGTGGACTGTGTCTGTCATTGTAAAATGCAAATGCCAAATGTATTATTGTAAATAATAAATATTAATAATGATGGTGCTTGCCATGCCATTCTGAATCTGTATTCCTAAACATTAACCCCTTCACGCCGAGTGGACGCATTTGCGGCCTCGGCTTATGGGGGTTATACCAGGATGATGCCCGCAGCTGCACTGCTGCAGGCATCATCCCAGTACCGTTTTTACAGCGGGCACCGGGCCTTTGGCTTTGCCATGGATATTGGATAACAACCAAAGCGGCTAAAAGCCACTTGGTTGTTATCCCGGAGGAGCGGACTGGACATCCCCTGCCTTCCGCCGCTCTAGCCTCTCAAATTAAATGCATAAGAAAAAAAAATTATAAAAGCGTCCCGCAGCAAAGAAGTTGCTCGGAAGTTGCTATGGAAGTTGGCTCGGCAAGTTGCACCCGGCCCGCATAGTTAGTTACAGTGTTCAAATCTCATGTGAGGTATCACCGAGATCGTCAGAGCGAGAGCAATAATTATAATTCTAGCACTAGACCTCCTCTGTAACTCTAACCTGTGGTATCCGTTATTTTTTTTTGTCGCCTTTGGAGATTTTTAGGTACCGTAGTTTTGTCACCATTCTACGTGTGCACAATTTTAAAGCATGACATGTTTGGTATTTATTTACTCGGCGTAACACATCATATTTCATATTATACCAAAAAATTTAGGCTAACTTTGCTGTTTCGGTTTTTTAAAATTCATGAAAGTATCTTTTTTTTTTTCCCCAAAAAAGTTGCATTTAAAAGATCGCTGCACAATAAATTAAATACAATGAGACATAAAATATTGCAACAATCGCCATTTTATTCTCTAGGTTCTCTGCTAAAAAATATATATAATGTTTGGGGTTTTCTAAGTAATGTTCTATCAAAAAAATATGGATTTTAACTTGTAAAAAACACCAAATGTCAATAGGCTTAGTCATGAAAGGGTTAAAGTGAGTTTAAGTGACCATGCCATTGCCATTTAATTAATTATGGTTTAGGTCAGTCTATTCTCTAATCTATTGAATGTCCAATGTTTGTCTTAGTGATTGATCACAACTTCATTGATACCTTTGTATGATTTATGGTTTTGCTCATCACTGCCCCACACATGCTGCTGCAGTGAGTGCATGTGTGGGGCAGTGATGAGCAAAACCATAATAATAATCATACACAAACAAGATAACTATGAAGTTGTGATGTAAATCAATCACTAAGACATTGACAATGAATACTTAAAACTATAAATAATGAAATGGCATATGTTGTCATTGGGGGGGGGGCAGGAGGATGTTGTTGGCAGGACAGGGACCTGGGACAGGGACATATGATGTTTTTTGTTTGTAGCTGTTTGTGACGTGTTCAATGCCAGTGTGCCACGAAGATTGGAGAAGGAGAGATAGAGAGATCACGTGACCGTCTGTCGCTGAGTGACCAATGACCCCAGTGCAGTTGATGTCCCACGGCGGCTAGCAGTAGCACAGATCACAGATAAGATGAGGGCACATTTTTAGCACATAGCAACTAAGTGCGACTGCGAGTAGCTAGCGACGGCGTGTGGGGTAGAATAAGGATTTTGTGACAACTATTTGTTTAACATATCATATACATACAATCATACTACACTTACACTAGGAGAGGAAACTTGTTACTTTTGTTTTCTGGTGATCTCGTGGCAGGCTTTAGGCTTAATCACTTAATTTTTTTTTCTTCTTTTTTTTAATACTGAGTTTGTAGATGACAACATTGTCATCATCACCCCTGTCACAGTTACATGGCATGCTACACTAGTAAAAATGGCAGGAGACCAAAAAGAACGAGAGATAAAAAAATGCACCTAGCTTTTTAAAAGCAAACATCTGGGCACATTTTGGCTTTTATGAACATGAACAAAGTGGGAAGCACGAATTGGACAAGTCATACGCTGTGTGTAAAGCCTGTCGCACAAAAATTAAATATCTAGGGAATACTACTAATATGAGAAACCACGCTAGCCGTTTTCACTCAGAGATGCTAACACCTGCCACCACCACCACCACCAGTGCCGCCAAGTCAATAGACCCAGCTCAGCCAAGAATTGATGCAATACTCTCAACTTTGCCGCCCAACTCTGAAAAGGGGAAGAGAATAACAAAAGCTGTGGCAGCTTTCATAGCTAAGGACCTGCGCCCTTACTCTGTTATGGACAACACTGGGTTTTGCTACCTGTTGAAGACGATAGAGCCGTGTTACAAGATCCCATCACGAAGTCACTTTACAGAAAACGTTATACCTGCACTCTACTACGAAACCAAAGCTCAGATAATTGCGTCAATGAGCCAAGCAAGTCGAGTCGCAATAACGTATGATTCATGGACTTCAGTCATGATGGAGTCTTATGTTACAATAACAGCACATTACGTTAGTAAGGAGTGGCAGATCTTGTCGCATGTGCTGCAAACAAGAGCCATTTATGAGTCTCACACAGGTGCTCATCTGGCAGAGCTACTGTCTCGTGTTGTGGAAGAATGGCAACTGTCCGATAAATCTGTAGTGCTTGTGACCGACAACGCGTCAAACATGATAGTTGCAGCTCAAGTTGGGAAATTCCCCCATGTGAAATGCTTCGCCCATACACTGAACCTTGCATCCCAGCGAGCGCTGAAAGTGGCCGCACTCTCCAGGCTTCTTGGCAGTGCGACGGATATCCACATTCTTTCACCGCAGCACTAGAGCAAGCCACTGTCTAAAAGAGAAACAGAAATGTCTTGGCCTGAAGAATCATAAGCTGATAACTGATGTGCCAACAAGATGGAACAGTGCATATGACATGGTCGAGAGCCACCTTGATGTCTCCAGAAGTCAGAAAAGGAGAGTCCAATCTCTGCACTCTCAACGAAACAGATGTGTCAAATGCAGAGGATGCTGTGAGTGCATTAAAGCCAATGAAGGATGCAACCATGCTGATGTCAGAAGAGCACAATCCAACAGTTTCTCTCGTTGCCCCTCTAAATGCACAACTCCTCCAGAGCATGACAGACACCATGGGAGACACACCCATGATCCATGAGATCAAGAATGCCATCAGAACAGATCTTCAGAAGAGGTACAGCAGCGAGGCAGAGAAGATCGCCTCTGCACTGGATCCTCGCTTTAAGGGACTGCCTTTTATCTTCACAGAGGAGGAGAGATTGGAGATATACAAAGGAGTGACTGAGGAGGCTGCATCCTTGGAGGTAATTCAATTAATTTGAATTTCATCATGTTTCTTGAAACGAACTGTAACTAGTAGCTAGCTACAGCTTGCTACATAGTGTAAGCCACGCTTCTGAATCTGATAAGGTGCAGGAACTGCACCATCCGTTTCCTGTGCTTTTTCATCACCCCATCAGAATCATAGGAAATTGACAATGTGTTTTATTTATTTTTTTCTATTCTTTTTCGTTCAAACACAGGTTACATCTAAGAGGACACATGAGGAGGATCAAGTGCCTAGAAGAAAAGAAACTCTGGAAGAAGAAGAAAGTTCACCCGTCGAGGACAACCATTCTCCATCTCCTCCCAAAAGAAAGGCCAGATCGCTGCTCATGAGTTTGCTGGGACAGTCTTTCAGACACTGAAGGTACAATAGAACCCAAGATCCCCTAAGCCAAGGCTGAAGAGGAAATGGAAAAATGCCCCACCTCTGCCTCTCACCGAGGATCCTTTGAACTGGTGGTGTGAGCATGAGGTCATATTTCCCCTCCTTTCTTAGCTGTCAAAGCAATACTTGTGTATCCCAGGCACAAGCGTGTCTGCAGAGCGGGTTTTCTCCACTGCAGGAGATGTGGTAACTGCAAAAAGAAGCACACTCAAAGCAGAGCATGTGGATCAACTAGTGTTCTTACAGAAAAATCTACACATTCCCAAATCCTGAGCAGCATTGCTTGCGCCTTGCAGTGATCCATTTTTTTGGGGGGGGTTATTTTTTCATGATTTTTGGCATCTTATCCAGGAAGTGCTGATGTCTGTTGTGTCTGCCAGTGCCACTGCCCCTGCCCTTGCCCAGGCCACTGTTAGTCTGCCACACCACACCAGTGTTGTTAATTTTATATATTTTGTTTATAGCACAGCACTGTCAGTGTCTGCCACTGAGATTTTGATTTTTGAAGATTGTCAAAAAAAAAGATTAAAAGAAAAGATTTTTAAAAAAGTAGGGGTTACTTTAACCCTCAGCCAAATACTAAAAGTTCCAAACAACTGATGCCAATTGCCAACCAAGCCTCATCCCCTCTCCCCCCTCAGTCTCCCCTCCCAGTCTCACCCGCTCCCTAGTCTCTCTACTCCCCTTCCCTCTCCCCCTACCCTTCCCCTTAAGGACCTCTTCCCCTTAAGGCCCTCTTCCCCTTTCCCTCTTCCCCCTTCCCTCTTCCCCTTTTCCTCTTCCCCTTTCCCTCCTCCCCTTTTCCTCTTCCACTCTCCCTCTTCCCCTCTCCCTCTTTCCTTCCTTCCTTTTCTCTCTCCCTCTTTCCTTCCTTCTTTTCTCGCTCCCTCTTTCCTTCCTTCTTTTCTCGCTCCCTCTTTCCTTCCTTCTTTCTCGCTCCCTCTTTCCTTCTCAGAGAGAAGGAAAGGTGGAGAGAGAGAGAGAGAAGGAAAGGATGAGAACTTCTCTCCTCCTTTCGTTCTCTCTCTCTTTCTCTCCCTCTCCATCTCTTTCTCTCTCTTTTTCTCTCTCTCTTTCTCTCTCCATCTCTCTCTTTTTCTCTCTCTCTCTTTCTCTTTTTCTTTCTCCTTTTTCCCCTTCCCCCCTGTCCCTTTTCCCCCCGTCCCCTTTCCCCCCGTCCCCTTTCCCTCCTGTCCCCTTTCCCTCCCGTCCCCTTTCCCTCCCCTACCAATGCCATCCCCCTCTCCTCCCCCACCCCCTTCTCCAAACATCCCCCACTCCCCACCATTCCCCTTCATCTCTACATCCCTCTTTCTTTTTTTTCCCTCCCGAGTCCCTCCTATCTATTCTCTAAGTCATTTTCAACAAGACCTTATAACGCCAGTTATGCCACTCTAGTCTAGCGTCAACTCACGCAGTTACACTGTTGACTGACTGGTGGCAGCAGGCCTGCAGGTGGCTGTGGCACTGGCAGTTGCAAACAATCAATGATCATCACAGTGAACTGAACCTGGATTATACTATATGTCATATAAATATTATATTTGTTATAGCTTTTCTAGCACTGGAGGAGATGGAGAATGGTTTTCTATTGTGTGTCCAACTGTCCATTTAGAATTTTTATACTAGTGTCGTCGTGTCGTGTGGCGTGTTCAGTGTCACAGTGTGTCTGTCATGCTCTGTGACTGCCTGTCTGTAGGGGTTTAACCTTTAACTAAATCAATTCTGTATTTAATTCCAGACAACTGACGCCCGCCAAGCCACCAGAGGAAGGCAAATCCTTGAAAGAATAAATTGAATCTTAAAACTTAGAGTAAATCTTTATTGGATCACACAAATATACACACACAAAAGAAAAATCACACACTGTCCTGAGTGGCTGACTGTGCCAGTGCCACTTGCCTTGCCTGCTTGTTGTTCACACAGTGGCCTGCCCTTTCTCATGATTCACGTCTGACGTGTGTTTTTTGTTGGTATTGTGTGTGCATATTTCTGATCCCATAACGGTTTAACTCAAGGTTTTAAGCTTCAATCGATAATTTATTCTGTCAAGGATTTTCGGGCTTCCTCTAATGGTGGCTTGGCTTGGCTTCAGTTACAGGTGTATCGTGGTAGGGTGCAGGTAATGTTTTCTGTAAAGTGACTGAGTGACGACTTGAGTGACAACAAACTTTGCTAGCACTGGGGGGAGATGGAGAATGGTTTATTTTTGAAGATTGTGTCGGAACACAATCTTCAAAGATGTGTCCATCGAATTTTCACACTTGATGTTATATTGTCAAATGTCAATGTTTGGGGGAGGGTCAACTTAACCCTCAGCCAAATAAAATTCTAAAATTGTATTTAATTCCAGACAACTATTTTCCGGCTTCCTCTAATGGTGGCGTGGCTTGGCTTCAGTTACAGGTGTATCGTGGTAGAGTGCAGGTAACGTTTTCTGTAAAGTGACTGAGTGACATTATGATGTGTATTGTCAATCAATTGTCAATGTTTGGAGGTGTCAACTAACTTAATCCTCAGCCAAATATTCTGCAAGTGTATTTAATTCAAGAAAACTGACGCCCGCCAAGCCACCAGAGGAAGGTAAATCTTTGAAAGAATAAAATAAATCTTAAAACCTGGAGTAAATCTTTATTGGATCACACAAAAACACACACAAACAAAAACACACACCGACCTGACCTCATGTCTGACTGTGACTGTGCCATTGCTCAGCGCCTGACCTATGGCCTGCCCTTTACCATTATGATTCAGTGATGTGTGTGTTTTTTTTTGGTAGTGTGGTGTGTAACTGTATATTTGTGATCCCATAAAGATTTGTCCAAGGTTTTTAGATTTAGTTGACAATTTATTCTGTCAAGGATTTTCAGACTTCCTCTAATGGTGGCTTGGCTTGGCTTCAGTTACAGGTATATCGTGGTAGAGTGCCGGTAACGTTTTCTGTAAAGTGACTGGGTGGCACAAGTCCGAGAGCTTATAACGCCGATCTAGCCATCCATCTGTGTTGACTCACTGGCGGTGGCGGTATTGGCAAACAATCATCACTGTGAACCAGGAAGTTCTGCAACACACTGTGTGACTGTATTACAGGTTCACTGTGATGTTTGCCAGTCAATAACTGGAAATGCTGTTTTATATAGATGTAGGTGTTACTGTTTACAAGTTATAGTTTACTTCTTCATAAAAGAAAATATTAAAATGTAAACTACTGCACCAGGCCAGCACTGTATGTATATATTATACGCAACAGTTTGATGTCACAGTACTCTTTTAAATAAATAGTTGTCTGCTGCACTGTTCATGTTCAGACTTTGCTATATACAGGGAACTTGGTGTAATTTGTTTAAATAGCAGATACAAATAAATATATTTCTTCAATTCCTGACTGCTTGAATTCATTTTTTGATGAAAAGTTGAAAACCATGGGCACTTGGGTATTAATCGTGATGCATCGTGGAATCGAATCGAATCGTGGACCGGATAATCGTAATCGAACCGTGAGGTGAGGGAAGATGCGCACCCCTACTCCACAGGCTGTCTCTGATTTGATCCATAGGAAGACCAGAGAAAAGTGGTTACATGATTGAAAGAATGACGGATAATCGCAAGAGCTGTGGAGAGCAAGGCCTTTGATGTATTACAAGCCTGGACTTGTTTCTAAAGAACTTTAGACCTTCTCAGTGACAGAAATGGGAGGTGTTCTATTCAAGAAAAATTAATGTTTAGAATGAGTTTAGTAATGAAGAGATTTTCTGTGTGTAGTCTGAGAGAAAAATCAAGGGCAGAATGTGTTGCATTTGATATAAAATATAATTTTCCTATAAGACTCATAGCATTTTGGTGTCACAGAGACAGACTTTCTCAAACAAATGTTGGATACAATGGGAATGTAGATTTCATTGTTGTACAGTCTATTGTCTCTATACCTACAGTAAACAGGTAAGAGAGTGCCTTTCAAACTGAAGCTACTGAAATGCAGGTTTGTCGGTTGCTAAGGTAATGGAGTTTGTAACAAGCTGACATATAAAAGGACTTATGATGCCTTACACACACACACATCATCATGCTGTAAGATCAGAAGCCACTGATGATAGAAGAAAGGTGCCTGATGCTCCAGGAAAATCGTTGCCAATTGAGATCATGAACATACAGCAACAGAAGATAAGTAACCCTTAAATGTATTTGTACTGGTATAGACCATAGGCTGTTTCATTTGCTAGGCATTTTGCTTGTTATAGATATCTGTCAGTCTTGTATTGCATTCCTTATATTGTAATAGTTTTGTATGTACAGCATCTTTGTATAGTAAAAGCACATTTACACACTGCAGAAGTCTCAGCTTCCTTGCCCATACCACAGAGTAACCTTGCTAGATAGACGCAAACAAAACACGCAGAGGCTTGAATCCTGCTCGTTTTGTGAGACAACACTCGCAAACCGAGTCAGAACTTTAAAAAAAAAAAAATAGCCGATATTGTGAAACGCTCATTAACCGCGTTGCTCGCAATCCAAGGTATTACTGTACTTATCTTCCAGTTTCTTTAAACCAGCAGTAATTGGAGATTTTGAAGAATTGCTGTTTGGACACAACAGCGGCAACCGAATACAGTCCAGTGCACGATATTATGAGTGGAAATCGTTACTCTGCACCGATACTAGCCAACAAAATGGCCACCTTCGAGCATGACTCCCACAGGCAGAGAGGCATGATGGGACTTGTCGCTCCGCAAAAGCTGGGTGGGGGCGCCAGTTTGAGACCCCTGCCCTAGAGAATAAAATGGTGGGTGTTGCATATTTTTAGGTCACACAATACTTGCGCAGGTTTTTCAAACACACATTTTTTGGGGATAAAATAAATTTTAACCACTTGCCATCTGCCTAACTGTAAATGTACATCATTACTTTACAGTTAAATGCCGGGGTTATGGCAGCTAGCTGCATCTCTTTTATTTCCCAACAGGCAGTCGGCTTAAAGCTGAAAGTGATCCCAGCAGCAGATTCACCACAGGAATACTTTTATAGGCGGCGGGAGGGGTGCCCCCCACCCACCGCTTCCCAGTCGTTTTCTGAGCTTACTGGAGCTGTTGGTAAGCCCGGTGTTCTGTCAAATTAGCCAACTACTTTGTCCTCGTTAGCCGCTGTGCTGTCAAAACAGCAAAATTTTCCTGTACCGGACTGTATTCGGTTGCCAGTGTTGTGTCCAAACAGCAATTCTTCAAAATCTCCAATTACTGATGGTTTAAACAAACAACCAGGAAGCGGCGGGGGGGGATAAAAGTAATCCTGTGGTGAATCTGCTACTGGGATCACTTTCATCTTAAAACCGACAAACTGTTAGAAAAAAAAAAAAAAAGATGCAGCTAGCTGCCATAACCCCGGCATTTAACTGTAAAGTAATGATGTACAATTACAGTTAGCCGGTCGGCAAGTGGTTAAAATTTATTTCATCCAAAACAAATGTTTGAAAAAACCACTGCGCAAGTATAGTGTAACCCAAAAATATGTAACAACCACCATTTTATTCTCTAGGGCAGGGGTCTCAAACTGGCAGCCCTCCAGCTGTTGCGGAACTACAAATCCCATCATGCCTCTGCCTGTGGGAGTCAGGCTTGTAACTGACAGCCTTACAATGCCTCATGGGACTTGTAGTTCCGCAACAGCTGGAGGGCCGCCAGTTTGAGGCTCTTGCTCTAGGGCCTCTGCTTAAAAAATATATATATATAAATGTTTGGGGGTTCAAAGTAGTTTTCCAGAAAAAAAAGTTGTTTTTTTACATGTAGGAGAGCAATATCAGAATTGGCCCTGGACTGGAAGTGGTTCAACAGCTGCCATTTTTGCTTTGCTGAGTTTGACACCTTGATGCATTTGTAATAAAATGAATAAGGATGTGTCTTCTAGATAACAGAAAACTTTTTTAAAAAAGAGAATTATAACTAGTCCCAGTTGGAAAACATACAAACCAAAGTTTACAATGAATAACACAGCAGAGGAAGAAAAAAATCGAGCACATCAAAAGAGTATCAAGCTGCTTTTTTGTCTGCTGAGGCTTGCAGCTTTTAGGGAACTGCAGTAGCCTTAATCTGGCAAAAGATCTTATATTAAATATTAGCCTCGATATCCCGACACGCAAAAAGATAAGTAGTTTCCGTAAAGAGCAAACAGTGGCATATTTACTCTTTCCACCCAGCTAGTTGCTCTGTGTCAGAGATAGCGTTCATTATCTGTTACTCCTACCTAGAAGGCTGCTCCTTCACACTATAATATCCCCGTAGAACATTGCCTATAAGATTTACATATATCCCCTTGCACGCTATGGTCCAAAAACAAAAAAAACTTGCCTGCCACTCAAAAAATATATAACTGCACCAAGCGTATCAATCAGCTGAGATATATATATATATATATATATATATATATTAGTGGCAGAGCGAGGCTCTGTCCCTATAAAATTGGAGGTAAAAGAGACACAGAGTTTGCATATCTACGGCCTGCAAGACTACAGAGTGTAGAGTTTAAATAGAGAAAACTGCTCTGTCAGTTTTCTCCAGGTTTTGCTAGTTCTGGATGGGATTCTGTAGTTTGGAGATTCCTGAGAGACATGGGTGGGACAGAATCTCCAACCCTGTGTCTGGGTCTTGAGGATAGCAAGCAGGGTGTGTGCCCAGCTGCACACAGCCCATATAATAAGGGGCTGGTGGAAGGAAGGTGGAGTTGGAGCAGTGGCTCCTACTGAGTGTCTCTGTGTGAAGACAGAAGCTGTGTGCATTGAGGGGCTTGAAGCCTGTGTGCGTTTAAGAAGCCCGAAGCTGTGTGCATCAAAGACTGTGGGCCTGGAAGAGCTGGTGGTTTGAGGGACCAGTACCTGTAGCAGCAGTGCTGTTGAAGAGTAGCCAGGTGAGCTTGTATTTTCAGTTGTGTCTGAATGATGTTTAAAGCCCTGCGTGGGATTCCTGAGTGGACTTTTGTTTCATTTTTATAAATTAATAAATGTGGGCTACCAGGCCCTTAACTATAAACATCTGTCTGATGTGGACTCACTACATGAAAACGCATCTACCACTGAGCTGAACAATCCCCCATGTATATAAATAATTTTTTTTTTATTATCTCTATCATAAATGGGTAAAAAAAAACCTCATTGTGTCAACTTTATATGATAAAGTACCTAACCTTATGTTAATAATAAACAATCCAATAAAAAACAATGCAACATTATTACCAGTTCCAACAAATGTCCAATTATGTATTGCCCAAAAACTTTTTGGAGCCCTCTGCTGACAAAGAGTTTTGAATAGTGTTCTTGTTACTGCTGGAGCTGAGCGAGCAGCAGAGAGGTGCAGATGCTGGAAGATAGTTCCATCTCCGTGCCGATCTCACAGCTCAATAGCAGTGTTGCCATTTTTGTCACATACCTGCTGATTATTTACTGCATGTAAAGTAATTTCAACTTTGTTAAATAAAACTGTGTGGATGGTATTGCTTCTTGGTATTTATAAATTAATCTGGTGAACCAAAGAGCAGGAGGTTGGAGAGAAAAAAAGCAGATGTGAACACCATTCTGATTTCAACAACATTCACACTGATGTGGTGCGTGATTTGCAGCGATTCATGTGCATTTCCCATACCACATCACAATCGCACTCAGTTCATCTGAACTGCTGGGGGTGTCAATGTTAAGTTAATGACGCCCAAAAACCTGTTCACAAAACGCAGTGTGATTGGCAGAATCGGTTTGCACACCCATGTGATCCGTTCCAGTGTGGGTAAAGAAAAGAAAAAAGTGCATGCACCTTTTTCATGCAGGTGCGGTGCAATTTGAGCCATACAAAATGACTGGGTTCAGATCGCACTGCAAAGAATTGCATGTGATTTGAACAGAATTGTGGTGCGATTCCTGTCTGAATCGCATGCCATTCCCTGTACCAGTTTAAACCTAGGCTGAGATCATACGAGCTGCGCTTGCTTAAATCGGTCACAAAATAGGCATGCACTTCTGGTAAGTGCATCTCCTGAGTGTGTTGATGGGTAACACCTTGAGGAGTTTTAACCACTTGACGACCGCCTCATGCCGATGTACGTCGGCAAGGTGGCACGGACAGGCAAAAATCACGTACATGTACGTGATTTGCCCTCCGCCGGTGGGGGGTCCGATCGCACCCCCCCCCCCGGTGCCCGAGGCGGTCGTCTTTTGTTCCCCGGCAATCGGAGGTGAGGGGGAGGCCATCCGTTCGTGGCCCCCCCCCCTCGCGATCGCCGCCGGCCAATGGGAACATTCCTTTGCTGCTGTATGCTAAACAGCAGCAAAGGAAATGATGTCATCTCTCCTCGGCTCGGTAGTTTCCGTTCCAGCGCCGAGGAGAGAAGACATCACTGTGAGTGAAAACACACTACACACACAGTAGAACATGTCAGGCACACAAAACACCCCGATCGCCCCCCAATCACCCCCCCCTGTCACAAACTGACACCAAGCAGGTTTTTTTTTTTTCTGATTACTGTATTGGTGTCAGTTTGTGACAGTTACAGTGTTAGGACAGTTACTGTTAGCCCCCTTTAGGTCTAGGGTACCCCCCTAACACCCCCTAATAAAGTTTTAACCCCTTGATCACCCCCCCGTCACCAGTGTCGCTAAGCGATCATTTTTCTGATTGCTGTATTAGTGTCGCTGGTGACGCTAGTTAGGGACGTAAATATTTAGGTTCGCCATCAGCGTTTTATAGTGACAGGGACCCCCATATACTACCGAATAAATGTTTTAACCCCTTGATTGCCCCCTAGTTAACCCTTTCACCACTGATCACCGTATAAGTGTTACGGTTGACGCTGGTTAGTTCGTTTATTTTTTATAGTGTCAGGGCACCCGCCGTTTATTACCGAATAAAGGTTTAGACCCCTGATCGCCCGGCGGTGATATGCGTCGCCCCAGGCAGCATCAGATTAGCGCCAGTACCGCTAACACCCACGCACGCAGCATACGCCTCCCTTAGTGGTATAGTATCTGATCCGATCAGATCAGATCTATACTAGCGTCCCCAGCAGTTTAGGGTTCCCAAAAACGCAGTGTTAGCGGGATCATCCCAGATACCTGCTAGCACCTGCGTTTTGCCCCTCCGCCCAGCCCACCCAAGTGCAGTATCGATCGATCACTGTCACTTACAAAACGCATAACTGCAGCGTTCGCAGAGTCAGGCCTGATCCCTGCGATCGCTAACAGTTTTTTTGGTAGCATTTTGGTGAACTGGCAAGCAAGCACCAGCCCCAGGCAGCATCAGGTTAGCGCCAGTAGCGCTAACACCCACGCACGCACCGTACACCTCCCTTAGTGGTATAGTATCTGATCAATATCTGATCCGATCAGATCTATACTAGCGTCCCCAGCAGTTTAGGGTTCCCAAAAACGCAGTGTTAGCGGGATCAGCCCAGATACCTGCTAGCACCTGCGTTTTGCCCCTCTGCCCGGCCCAGCCCAGCCCACCCAAGTGCAGTATCGATCGATCACTGACACTTACAAAACACTAAATGCATAACTGCAGCGTTCGCAGAGTCAGGCCTGATCTCTGCGATCGCTAACAGTTTTTTTGGTAGTATTTTGGTGAACTGGCAAGCACCAGCCCCAAGCAGCGTCAGGTTAGCGCTAGTACCACTAACACCCATGCACGCAGCATACGCCTCCCTTAGTGGTATAGTATCTGAACGGATCAATATCTGATCCGATCAGATCTATACTGGCGTCCCCAGCAGTTTAGGGTTCCCAAAAACGCAGTGTTAGCGGGATGAGCCCAGATACCTGCTAGCACCTGTGTTTTGCCCCTCCACCCGGCCCGGCCCAGCCCACCCAAGTGCAGTATCGATCGATCACTGTCACTTACAAAACACTTAACGCATAACTGCAGCGTTCGCAGAGTCAGGCCTGATCCCTGCAATCGCTAACAGTTTTTTTGGTAGCTTTTTATTGAACTGGCAAGCGCCAGCGGCCTAGTACACCCCGGTCGTAGTCAAACCAGCACTTCAGTAACACTTGGTGACATGGCGAGTCCCATAAGTGCAGTTCAAGCTGGTGAGGTGGCAAGCACAAGTAGTGTCCCGCTGCCACCAAAAAGACAAACACAGGCCCGTCGTGCCCATAATGCCCTTCCTGCTGCATTCGCCAATCCTAATTGGGAACCCACCACTTCTGCAGCGCCCGTACTTCCCCCATTCACATCCCCAACCAAATGCAGTCGGCTGCATGAGAGGCATTTTCTTTATGTCCTCCCGAGTACCCCTACCCAACGAACCCCCCCAAAAAAGATGTTGTGTCTGCAGCAAGTGCGGATATAGGCGTGACACCCGCTATTATTGTCCCTCCTGTCCTGACAATCCTGGTCTTTGCATTGGTGAATGTTTTGAACGCTACCATTCACTAGTTGAGTATTAGCGTAGGGTACAGCATTGCACAGACTAGGCACACTTTCACAGGGTCTCCCAAGATGCCATCGCATTTTGAGAGACCCGAACCTGGAACCGGTTACCGTTATAAAAGTTAGTTACAAAAAAAGTGTAAAAAAAAAAAAAAATATATAAAATAAAAAAAAATAGTTGTCGTTTCATTGTTCTCTCTCTCTCTCTATTGTTCTGCTCTTTTTTACTGTATTCTATTCTGCAATGTTTTATTGTTATTATGTTTTATCATGTTTGCTTTTCAGGTATGCAATTTTTTATACTTTACTGTTTACTGTGCTTTATTGTTAACCATTTTTTTGTCTTCAGGTACGCCATTCACGACTTTGAGTGGTTATACCAGAATGATGCCTGCAGGTTTAGGTATCATCTTGGTATCATTCTTTTCAGCCAGTGGTCGGCTTTCATGTAAAAGCAATCCTAGCGGCTAATTAGCCTCTAGACGGCTTTTACAAGCCGTGGGAGGGAATGCCGCCCCCCCCCCCTCCCCCCCACCATCTTCCGTGTTTTTCTCAGGTTCCCTGTTGAGACAGGAGAGCCAGAGAATGCAGCCGGTCATTCAGCCAGCTGACCATAGAGCTGATCAGAGACCAGAGTGGCTCCAAACATCTCTATGGCCTAAGAAACCGGAAGCTACGAGCATTTTATGACTTAGATTTCGCCGGATGTAAATAGCGCCATTGGGAAATTGGGGAAGCATTTTATCACACCGATCTTGGTGTCGTCAGATGCTTTGAGGGCAGAGGAGAGATCTAGGGTCTAATAGACCCCAATTTTTTCAAAAAAGAGTACCTGTCACTACCTATTGCTATCATAGGGGATATTTACATTCCTCGAGATAACAATAAAAATGATTAAAAAAAAAAAAAAAAAAAAAAATGAAAGGAACAGTTTAAAAATAAGATAAAAAAGCAAAAAAAATAAATAAAAAAAAAAAAAAAGCGCCCCTGTCGCCCCCTGCTCTCACGCTAAGGCGAACGCAAGCGGCGGTCTGTCGTCAAACGTAAACAGCAATTGCACCATGCATGTGAGGTATCACCGCGAAGGTCAGATCGAGGCCAGTAATTTTTGCAGTAGACCTCCTCTGTAAATCTAAAATGGTAACCTGTAAAGGCTTTTAAAAATGTATTTATTTTGTTGCCACTGCACGTTTGTGCGCAATTTTAAAGCATGTCATGTTTGGTATCCATGTACTCGGCCTAAGATCATCTTTTTTATTTCATCAAACATTTGGGCAATATAGTGTGTTTTAGTGCATTAAAATTTAAAAAAGTGTGTTTTTTCCCCAAAAAATGCGTTTGAAAAATCGCTGCGCAAATACTGTGTGAAAAAAAAAAAAATGAAACACCCACCATTTTAATCTGTAGGGCATTTGCTTTAAAAAAATATATAATGTTTGGGGGTTCAAAGTAATTTTTTTGCAAAAAAAAAATAACTTTTTCATGTAAACAATAAGTGTCAGAAAGGGCTTTGTCTTCGAGTGGGTTAGAAGAGTGGGTGATGTGTGACATAAGCTTCTAAATGTTGTGCATAAAATGCCAGAACAGTTCAAAACCCCCCCAAATGACCCCATTTTGGAAAGTAGACACCCCAAGCTATTTGCTGAGAGGCATGTCAAGTCCATGGAATATTTTATATTGCGACACAAGTTGCGGGAAAGAGACAATTTTTTTTTTTTTTTGCACAAAGTTGTCACTAAATGATATATTGCTCAAACATGCCATGGGAATATGTGAAATTACACCCCAAAATACATTCTGCTGCTTCTCCTGAGTACGGGGATACCACATGTGTGAGACTTTTTGGGAGCCTAGCCGCGTACGGGACCCCGAAAACCAAGCACCACCTTCAGGCTTTCTAAGGGCGTGAATTTTTGATTTCACTCTTCACTGCCTATCACAGTTTCGGAGGCCATGGAAAGCCCAGGTGGCACAAAACCCCCCCAAATGACCCCATTTTGGAAAGTAGACACCCAAAGCTATTTGCTGAGAGGTATAGTGAGTATTTTGCAGACCTCACTTTTTGTCACAAAGTTTTGAAAATTGAAAAAAGAAAAAAAAAAAAAGAAGTTTTTTCTTGTCTTTCTTCATTTTCAAAAACAAATGAGAGCTGCAAAATACTCACCATGCCTCTCAGCAAATAGCTTGGGGTGTCTACTTTCCAAAATGGGGTCATTTGGGGGGGTTTTGTGCCACCTGGGCATTCCATGGCCTCCGAAACTGTGATAGGCAGTGAAGAGTGAAATCAAAAATTTACACCCTTAGAAATCCTGAAGGCGGTGCTTGGTTTTCGGGGGCCCCGTACGCGGCTAGGCTCCCAAAAAGTCCCACACATGTGGTATCCCCATACTCAGGAGAAGCAGCTGAATGTATTTTGGGGTGCAATTCCACATAGGCCCATGGCCTGTGTGAGCAATATATCATTTAGTGACAACTTTTTGTAAATATTTTTTTTTTTTTTTTTGTCATTATTCAATCACTTGGGACAAAAAAAAATAAATATTCAATGGGTTCAACATGCCTCTCAGCAATTTCCTTGGGGTGTCTACTTTCCAAAATGGGGTCATTTGGGGGGGTTTTGTACTGCCCTGCCATTTTAGCACCTCAAGAAATGACATAGGCAGTCATAAACTAAAAGCTGTGTAAATTACAGAAAATGTACCCTAGTTTATAGACGCTATAACTTTTGCGCAAACCAATAAATATATGCTTATTGACATTTTTTTTACCAAAGACATGTGGCCGAATACATTTTGGCCTAAATGTATGACTAAAATTTAGTTTATTGGATTTTTTTTATAACAAAAAGTAGAAAATATCATTTTTTTTCAAAATTTTCGGTCTTTTTCCGTTTATAGCGCAAAAAATAAAAACTGCAGAGGTGATCAAATACCATCAAAAGAAAGCTCTATTTGTGGGAAGAAAAGGACGCAAATTTCATTTGGGTACAGCATTGCATGACCACGCAATTAGCAGTTAAAGCGACGCAGTGCCAAATTGGAAAAATACCTCTGGTCCTTAGGCAGCATAATGGTCCGGGGCTCAAGTGGTTAAGCAGCAGAATTTTGTGGACAATAAAATATTGAACTTTTGTTGGAACTGAGACTGTTGCACTGATCTTTATTGGATTGTTTATTAACATAAAGTTAGGTACTTTATCATATAAAGTTGACACGTTGATGTTTGACATATTTTGAAGGAAAAATTCAGCACTGTAGTTATTGATTTTTGTTGCCCATAACGTGTAAACAATTTTTTTAATTTTTTTTTTTCCAGTTGGGTTAGCGGACAGCCTTGTGCAAAACTTTCTGCTTTGTTCATGCTAAAGTGGGATGAGAAGCTTTGAGTCATCTAATTCAAAAGGGAAAATATAATGGTTTTGAGTCTATTTAATAAAAGTGGAGAAATTGCAGGTAATACAGTTCATTTTCCATGTTATGTTACCAATTCAGAATGTAGTTGGCATTAAAAAAGTGAGAATTTTCTCATGTTCAGTAAAAGCCTTTAGGTAGAATCGCACTGACTAGCATCTCTTTAAACAGTTATTATTGATTTTTACAAAAAAGGAAACAACTGAGATTATCCGATGTGTTTCAGGGCTCAAAAATCTACCCCTTCTTCAGAGATACAAAAGAGGAATAAAAACATATGAAAACTTAGATTTGTTTTTTTTGTTTTTTTCAATTTATATTGGGTTACAATTTATTCAAGAACATCAAGTCAAACTAACCAGACATTAACTCTTCTTGCAACTTTCAGGACAATAAAGGCAGCAGCAGGAACCATTGACTCCTGCTGCTGTCAATCAAATTTTGTCAGGAGCGTGCAGTGGGCGGGGCCGAATCACACTGTGTGTGTCTATAGATGCACACAGCCCAGGTCGAGGGCGAGCCTACAGGTGTGCCACCATAGCAAGCAGCTTGTTATGGGGGCACATGCAGAAGAGGAGGAGGAGCCAAGAGCATCTGGCGTCGGGCCCCAGAAAAGGAGGTACAGGGCCGCTCTGTGCAAAACCATGGCAAAGAACAGGTTAGTAAAAAATTACCTTTACAGCCACTTTATAACACTAACCCTTATGAAAACTTGAACCCTATCCAATGAAGGCCAACCTTTCCTAAACTAAAAATAAAGCAGCTCTGAAATTCCAGCATTAGAAAGTTCTGCTATGAATAGCTTGTTATATAGTTGCATACTTCACAACTTTTTGAAATAGTGACAAGGGACAACTGTTAACAACAGTATGTAGGCATAGGACAACCACCCCCCCGCCAAGCCTCCTTAACCACTTGCCAACCGATGCACGCCGATATACGTTGGCACAATGGCAGCGGTGGGCAAATGGGTGTACCTGTACATCCCCTTTAATCGGTGGGGCTAGCAGGTGCGCACGCCCACCGCGTACACGGACTCGATGTCCGCCGGTGTCCCACGATTGTGTCACGGAGCCGCAGAACGGGGAGATGCCTATGTAAACAAGGCATTTCCCCGTTCTGCCTTGTGTCATGACAGAGATCACTGCTCCCTGTCATCGGGAGCAGTGATCGCTGTCATGTCAGTGGTAGCCCATCCCCCCCACAGTTAGAATCACTTCCTAGGACACACTTAACCCCTTGATCGCCCCCTAGTGTTTAACTCCTTCCCTGCCAGTGTCATTTATACAGTAATCACTGCATTTTTATAGCACTGATTGCTGTATAAACGACAATGGTCCCAAAATAGTGTCAAGTGTCCGATATGTCCGCCATAATGTCACAGTCATGATAAAAATTGTAGATCGCCGCCATTACTAATAAAAAAAAAAAAATAATAAAAATGCTATAAATCTATCCCCCATTTTGTAGACGCTATAACTTTTGCGCAAACCAATTAATATACGTTTATTGCGATTTTTTTACCAAAAATATGTACAAGAATACATATCGGCCTAAACTGAGGAAAAAATTTGTTTTTTTATATATTTTTGGGGGACATTTATTATAGCAAAAAGTAAAAAATATTGCTTTTTTTCAAAATTGCGGTTTTTATTTTTTGCGCTATAAACAAAAAAGCAGAGGTGATCAAATACCACCAAAAGAAAGCTCTATTTGTGGGAAAAAAAGGATGTCAATTTTGTTTGGGTGCAACGTCGCACGACCACGCAATTGTCAGTTAAAGCGACGGAGTGCCGATTCTCAAAAAGTGCTCTGGTCAGGAAGGGGGTAAAATCTTCCGGGGCTGAAGCGGTTAATGGTTTAAAATGAAACTGTACTGAGAAAAATACAGTTATGTGAAAAAAATAAGTAGACTCCACTGAAATAGTTCCCCCTTTCAATATCTTAACAGATCTTCATTCAAACAGTGCCTACAGGTAGTTTAGTTTGCCTTTTAAATCATTTATTCAACAAAAATATTAATAGATGTAATTAAAAATGAACCCTTTTGCTGACAGGTCCTGTTCTCTATTGTATACAAGCAGGGGGCCAGACCATTTTTGGAATTTTTCCTTTGCTTTTTTATTTTTCGCTTATAGCCTTCGAAGTTTGTAAAATACCCCTCAAACCATATATTTTTTGATAGCACGACCAGCAGAATAATTAAAAAAAAAAAAAAAAAAAAAGGTGCTAGTGATTTCTAAGGTCCCACGATATTTGTGCAAATGTTTATCAAAACATTATTTTTACTAAAAATCCACTAAAATCATTAGCAGATAAATACACAGAAAATTTTACAAAATTCCTTCTAAATATAAAAGCTTAACCTGTATTGAGTTAATAACAAATATTTGTAGCTTTTAAATTGCGCCTTTTTGCAAAATGGTGAAAACTGAACAGATTCAAAAAAGTGTAAATATCCAAATTTCTCAAAAAATTTGAAGGTTTTAATTTTTCCCTTACAGCTTTCAGAATTTATGAAATACCCCAAAACCATATATTTTTTGAAAGCATATGACCCCTAGAATAAAAAGAAGATGCTACTGATTTTTTTGACCCTGCAGTATCTGCGCAAATGTTTATCAAACCAATATATTCTCAAAAATACACAAACCATTAATAGAAGAAAAAAAAAAAAAAAAAAACAGCTAATTTTACAAAATTCCTACTAAATCCCTACTAAATTACAAAGCTTAACCCATATGGAGCCAATAAATAACAAAATGTTTTAATTTTTACATTGAGCCTTTTTGCAAAATGGTGAAAAATCGAGCGTATCCAAGAATTTCTCCAAAAATCTGGAGGTTTTCATTTTTGACTTATAGCTTTCAGAGTTTGTAAAAGACCCCCCAAACCATATATTTTCTAAAAGCATATGATCTCTGGAATAAAAAGTAGGTGCTACTGATTTTTAGGCCCCGCTGCATTTGCCGCAAATGTTTATCAAAACAATATTTTTGCCAAAAATACACTAAAACCATTATTAGGTAAAAACACGGCTAATTTTACAAAATTCCTGCTAAATTCCAACTAAATATAAAAGCTTAACCTGTATGGAGTTAATACAATACAAATATTTGTAATTTTTACATTGCACCTTTTTGCAAAATGGTTAAAATTGAACGTACGTAAAAATGTAAATATGCAAATTTCTCTAAAAATCTGAAGGTTTTAATTTTTCCCTTACAGTATTCAGAATTTGTGAAAGACGCCCCAAACCATACATTTAAGTTTTTGGTCGGAACATGACAAAATGTGGAAAATGTCAAGGGGTAAGAATACTTTTTCAAGGCATTGTATATTATGACAGTAACCTACCAACTGCCGGAGTGTTTATTTTACTTGATTGCTCTCAGATAGTGATCCAAGTGTTGGGGTCATAGCAGCTCCGATATAAAAGATTAAAAAGACTTTACCATTTATTAGAAAAAAATATTGTTTTTGTTCGGATGCTTGCAGTGGCATTAACCACTTACAGATCGGAAGATTTGGCTGCTTAATGACCAGGCCATTTTTTGTGATACAGCTCTGCGTCGCTTTAACTGACAATTGCACGGTCGTGTGGCGAGGTACCCAAACAAAAATTGACGTCCTTCCCCCCCCCCCCACAAATAGAGCTTTCTTTTGGTGGTAAATATCCCCAAAAATGTTTTTAAAAAGAAAAGTTCCTCCTCATTTCATTCCAATATATATTCTTCTACATATTTTTGGTAAAAAATTTTTTTTTTTCGCAATAAGCATATATTGATTGGTTTGTGCAAAAGTTAGAGCGTTTACAAACTATTGGAAAGATTTATGGCATTTTTATTATTTTACTAGTAATGGCGGTGATCTGCGGTTTTTAGCAGTACTGCGACATTGCGGCGGACAGATCGGACACTTTTGACACATTTTTGGGACCAATGACATTTAAAGAGCGATCACTGCTATAAAAATGCACTGTTTACTGTGTAAATGTCACTGGCAAGGAAGCGGTTAACACTAGGGGGCGATCAAGGGGTTAAATGTGTATTCCCTGGGTGAGTTCTAACTGTGAGGGGATAGGACGGACTGGAGGAGGAGGAGACATATCGTTGTTCCTACTTAGTAGGAACAAACAATATGCATCTTCTCTCCTGACAGACCAGGGATTTGTGTGTTTACCCTCCGGTGGCGCACGCCTGTTGTCGCCCTTAAAAAGTTAGACGTACCCGGCGATTTGCGAGAACAGACCACTTTGCTGCTGTATAGCGAGCCAGTCGGCAAGTGGTTCATTTCCTGTCATCGTTACCCACTTTTGGGATTTGTTTTTTGCCCTTTTGTTCAGAACTGATTAGGTAGTATAGGGTCACGTGAATGCTGCTTAATCTGCTCAACTTGTCCACCAATCAGCAAATAGGTGGGAAGAACAAACAGAGAGGGAAAAGGTAGAAATAAGCTTCCTCAGGTGCATGGAATTCTGGGACTTGCAGACCACAGGACTGTACTTCCCATGTGCTCATTTCTCCACAGGAGCCTGGATGGTCAGCAGCCACCATTTTAGTTGATTTTAGCAACAGTTAAGTTAGGCAGACCATGGAAAAATCTCAGTTAATGTAGGGGGTGAGGTAAAGCATTTATGTTGCCGATTTAATAAATGTTCTAGGCTCATTACAATATTTATTGCTTTAAAATAAAGGTTTAGTTGTCCTTTAAGGCTTCATTCAACAGGCATTGACAATCATTATGTTTGCAAGCTGTGTTTGTTATCGTCCCTAGCTGCATGCAGGCAGCCTATAGAGGCGAATTACGCAATTGCATACTGTACCTTTTGTGTACGCTCACATGTAACACACACAGAAATGAAGACAACAAGCTCACCGAACATATCCAAAAAATCCAATTTAATGTGGTGGGGAGTGCAATTTCAGCTCATGGATATTGTCATGACACATTTTTATGAGTTATAAAATGGGACCGCTTGTTTACAGGGTTTGAATTTGAATTCTATCCATTTAAAAGTCTGTACAGAGAGAAACCACTAACACAAACATATTTACAAACAGTGGGAACAAATAAAAATAAACCATTCATTACTGTTTGTTTATCCCAAATAAAAAATACAATTATCAAAATATAGGCTAACTTTATTTGACCGTACTGAAACTTGATCATGGTATGTTAAGGCTTCAAGGTAGTTCCAAGTGTTTAAAGCTCATCACGATCCCTTTTCAGTATGGTATACCTATATTCACTTGGTGCCAACTTCTGGAAGGAACTTTCGGGAGGACTACTTGCTACATCTTCAATTTGCTGTGGAAAAAAAAAAAAAAAGATAGAAAATGAGAATCATTTTTATTTTATTTCCATGAGAACCTCTTATTCACATCCAGAAAAACAAACACCAGCCATAAAAATATAGTAAAAAAAAAAAAAAAAAAAAAAAACAATTGTTCAAGGCTTGTGACACTTTGCACTTTAGTATAGTGTGAAGCAAGCTGAGCTGGGACAGGAAACCATCTACTAAGCCTACAGAATGGGCATCTGAAGTGTGAAGAGACACCAAATTGTAAGTCAATTAGAGTATGTTGTACAGATTTGTTTCATACTTTGACATGTGTGAACAGTTGCATTTTCTCTCCTTTGGGTTTAATTAACTCAATTTTTGTCGCTAGATCAACTCTAAATTCAAAAGGACATATGGTGCACCTGGCCTTGGGATAATTGTTCAAAAGGTCTGTTTCACAAGTAGTGCTTTCCTTGAAATTACTTGTGTGGAAAGCATCTCACGTCTACACCAACCTATTCAGATGATGGGAAAAAAGACTCTTATGGCATACAGTAAAGAAAATGCTAAAATACTTACTTGTACTGTCCTGGCATTTTATGGCCTCAAAAAATTAAAATTAAATTAAAATAAAAGGCAAGGCCTAGTTGCTTTCCTCATAAACCACTTCCTCCCAGTCTGAATATAGATATCAGATATTCCAACCGCTAACAACCACAAGACAATACTCGTTTGGTTGCTGAACATGGACTGATTTATTTGAGATGACGCACAAATATATACAGCAGGATGACAATACAAACTGTAACCAGAAACCTAACATGAGCTAGTTATCTAATCATTTACCCAGACCTGATGACTCAGAAAAATGACCTTTCAGGGTAGACATGCCGTCTCCTCACTCACAACTTACAATACACATATGTATAAACACATCCCCCAACAGTTTGCTAGGAGACAAAGGTGTGTTAATGACCACAATAAACTCTTGGGTGAAAGACCCGGGCTTTCCAGATCTCAATTACAGCATTCCTTTCACATACATCTGTCCACTGAGTCCCAAGCATGCAGAGACCATCATGACTTCCTTAATAATGTCCTTTTGCATTACATAACAGAATATCTTCCTAAATGCTTGTAGCTGCCTCAAATGCCAGGGTCCATAGTCAGTAGGCAAGAGGACAGCATTCAGTCCCCTCCAAAAGCCTCTGTCCCAGGTGAGTCTGTCACAAATACCATCAAATAAATAAATACCACCAAATAAATCTGTCTCAAAAAAGTTAATACATTTCATTCGAGTACAGTGTTGCATGACTGAGTAATTGTCAAAGTGTGAGAGAAAAATGGCCTGGGCAGGAAGGGGGTGAAAGCGTCCAGTCTTGAAGTGAATAAAGCAGACCTCACAAGAGAAAAACAATTTACATTTTATTTTCTATGGACAAAAAGGGACTAGTCTAAAACGCACAGTGGCATTATGTTAAATTACAATAATATAGTATTAGGTGAAAAGTGAAGCTGCAGAATTTTTATTTTTTTTTTTCAAATTAATACATAGCGGGGTGAAAGTACACAATAGGTTCAAAAGATGAGATCAATTTGTGTTCATGCTCTGCTTATTTTAAGGTTTCAAAAGTAAAATTGTTATAGGTGAAATCTGGTGTGTTGAGTTTGCCCCTGACTTCTTATGACACCAATACGCTACACTGGCTATCTGAAGTTTTTAGTGTTCCTGTCCACCTTCCCATGTTTCAGCAACACCATTACATTCTCCACAATGCAAAATAAATTCAAACTGGAAAGGGGGTGAGTATCCCTTATAATGGTCATTCAGGGGCCCAAAAACTAAAGCAGGTATCTCACCTATACAAACTGAGTGATATAAGAAACTGTCAGGTGTTTTACCTCTCCTGCATCTACCAAAAGTGTTTTTTGGTGGATTAACCCTTTAAGAGAATATATTATTTTGTCCTATTAACACACACACACACAGGTTTCTTGAACTATACCTGTCCAGGTGCAACATCAGTTGGATCAGGTCCATGGTGAAATTCTCTGTGTAGCTTTCCAGAGTGTAGATCTAATACAAACTGCTTTAGTTTACCAGAGATCCTGAAAATGTTTTATTCCAAAAAGAAGACAAGGTTATTTTTTATTTATTAAAGCATACTACATTCAAAGTGCATTTCTGGGCAAAACCCTTTCCACCATTTTGAATAAAGTGCTATCAAGTGTTTTTGTGTCCCATTAGGGAGATTTACCACTCTGTTTGTACCAGTGACCATGGCCACTGAAAAGAAACGGTTGAGGGAAATAATTTTTTTTTTTTTTAGAGCTGTCCCAAGAGACGGGGGACTTCTAATGGGAGCACTTATTCGGGGGACCGCTGTTCCAAAAGAAGATTTCCCCCTCACTTTGTGAGACGTCCATTACTTTCAGTTCAATTTCTGTGTACCTTTAGGGAATATTCCTAAGAAAAGGTTTACCCAGCGCACGACAATGAGAAAGCCTGTGATATAGTTCAGTTTGATATTGTCTTTTTTTGTTTTGATTGGAATTTGTCCATACAAGTTTTAGGAAAATTTCAGGTGCAGGCCATCCCCAGAGCGTATCCAAGGTACTCTAAGCAATGTAAAAGAGAGGGAGGGAGGCGCATCTAAGTGCAATATTATAAAGTTATTTTAATAGCGCAAACATAAATGCATTTACAGAAATTAAAATATCATAGGCAAATCTGTCAGGTAAAGGATCCTCCTTGAGGGGTGCAGGCAATCAGTTTTTTCCCCAGCAACTAGCTGTATTTTCTCACTGCACAGGACACTGTCTGCAGGGCAGGAAGTGAAGGAGATCTCAGCTGCCTGGCTTGGATCATACAGGGGAAATGACATCATCCAGTGGGCGGACCTCGATGTGTGGAGGACAGGAAGAAAGACACAAAAGGCTAGGCACTCGGAGCATACAGCTCCTTCTACTGGCCTGTCAGTGTGTATAGTGGGGGCAGTTTAAATACAGTCCGATCATGGCTATGGGACTACAAGAGCCAGCGGACCAAACGCATGTGAAAAAGGCATATTGGAAAAACACACATCTTTAAAAAGGCACAGGTACAGATTATAGGGAAACACAAGTATAAAAAAACAACAACGATCTTAAGACAGATGGACACATGATAAAATTAAAAACAAAAAAATATATAGATAGATAGATCTATCTATATGAAATCTCATAATAATAATAATATTATATTTTATATATACACACATACATACATACACACAGTACATACGGAAATTGAGATTATGAAAAAAGGGGAATGGATTATTATAAATTAAGGATCAATTGATAATTATTAATTATACATGCCTTTTGTGCATATTTAATATAAAACGGGGAAGGGTGATTTTTTGGAAAAAGGGGGAGGGGGGTAGATTGGGAGGGGGGTAGATTGGGAGGGGTGGGGGGTGGGGAAGGGTATACATGGAGAAGGGATAAAGGGTTAAAAAAAAAAAAAAAAAAAAAAAAAGGTGGGGTGTTATCTTGGGCCTTTCCGTATGATACTTTGGGTTTGATGACATCTTTTAAGAAAGGGCCCTCACGCAGAATGGACCAGTGTTTAGACAGAATGCCTTCCATATTTTTATACTTGGCATGAAATGGTGTGGTAAACCACATGATTTGTGATTGCTTGTTACTGTTTTTTTTTTCTTTTTGGGGTGGATTTTTTTTATTGTTCAAAGGCTTTAGATACTAAAGGAGATGGATAACTTTTTTTCCTCGAGGAATTTAGAACTGAGGAGCTCTCCATGGGTATCAAAATCAATGTCCTTAGTACAATTATTTTGAATTCTGTGGAACTGACTCTCTGAAATATCATTAATCCATTTCAGGTGGTGATAGCTTCTGTAGTGGAGAAGAAAAAGTTACCAGCCGTAGGTTTAACATAAGTAGATGCATGAATAATGGTACCATCATGGCAAATCTCCAGATCCAGAAAGGCCAATTTTTCTGGGTCTGTGACGTGGGTAAAGGTGATCCCCATAGTGAGTGATAATATTGTCAGTATAATGACCGTAATAAACGGCCTGGAAGGCAAAAGGGTTTTTGTCACTAACATACTCCAATTCCCAGAGGCCCATCGCTAGATTAGCGTAACTGGGGACAAAATTAGCCCCCATAGCTGTGTCATTGGATTGCAGATAAAATTGTCCATTGAATTCAAAATAATTATGGTTTAAACAGAAAGCAGTGGCATCTAATATGAACTGGGCTTGCCTGGGATTGATCCATTGATCCTTACCAAGGAAATATTCTATAGCCCTTAGTCCAACTTCATGTGGTATTGATGTGTAAAGGGATGAAGCATCCAGAGAGCCACCTGTAAGTTGGTTCCCAGGTGTATGGTTTTAGCATATGTAGGAGATGTGTACCATCTCTGATATGCAAGGGTAGGTTTCAGGCTAACGGTTGAAAAAAACCCTCCATCAAGGCTACTATGGGGCGTCCAGGTGGATTTTCTAGATTTTTATGGGCCTTGGGCAAATAATAAAAGTATAGTGTTTTTTAAAAACTTTATTTTGAGGCAGGATGATTTTTGTAATGATGCCATCTGAGAGTGCTGTATTAGTTATGCTGCTGCTTCCAGTGAAAAGGATGGGAAGGGATCTCTGGGGAGTTTTTTTTTTATAAGTATAATAATCTGACAATAGTCTTGTAGCCTGTAGGATGTATGCTCGTTTGTCTTGGATCACAATTCCATCTCTTTTGTCAGCTGATTTTATTATGTTATTGTTACTGGCCAGATCCTCTAGAGCCTTACATTCAGAGGGGATGAGATTGGCACATATTGACAAAATCCGAGTATACAACTTCGTAGAAAGTCTGTATATAAGGACCTTTTTTGTGTACAGGGTTAAAGTTTGACTTGGCCTAAGGTTGGTGTGCTGTACTGGTGATGAGGTCAAATAATGTTGGGACAGTTTTTCTATGTCATCGTGGTGGCTTTCCATGTATAAATTCCTCCAGATCCTTAAGAATGGACAGGTAGAAATCTTCTATGGACGTTTCTGGATGGGGAGAGGAAAGTGAACTCGTCTGTACCTCAGGTACCTCTGGTGAGGAATGAGTGTCTAAAGACTTTATATTGAAAAATCTTTTAACAGTCAGATCATGAATTTATTTATTTAGATCTTTGTAGAGCATAAACGGATTAGGGAGAGTGGGTCGTGGGGGCAAAAGGTTAAAGGTTAAGCAAAAGGTTAAGCCTTTGTTTAATAACAGGATTTCATAGGGGGACAGGGCATGTGAAGATAAATTAAATAGGGACTCATTAATGACGGGAATAGTACCAGTGGATTGGTGCAGGGCAAACGTGGTCCCTATATTTCAAGAGATAAAAGTCTTTACCAAGTAACTATAGACCTGTTAGTTCAACTTCTATAGTCGGGAAGATACTGGAGCGTTTAATAAAAGACCACATAGACGAGTTCTTGCTGGAAAAAAACATTTTAAGCAACAGACAGCATGGATTCATGAAAGACACAGAAGTTGTCAGACAAACCTGATTTCTTTTTATGAAGAGGTAAGTAAAACCTTGGACAGAGGGGTGGCTGTGGTATACTTGGATTTTGCAAAAGGTTCGACACAGTTCCCCACACGCGGCTCATGTGTAAGGTAAAGTCTACAGGCTTGGAAATATCAGTTTGTAAATGGATAGAAAACTGGTTAAAAGAGTAAATTCAGAGAGTAGTGGTTAATGAAACTTACTCTGAATGGTCTAAGGTTATCAGTGGTGTACCCCAAGGTTTAGTGCTGGGACCCTTACTTTTTAATATCTTTATAAATGATATTGGGTCTGGGATCGAAAGTAATATTTCAGTCTTTGCAGATGACACAAAGCTATGCAGTGGAATAACGTCCTTACAGGATGTCTCCAATTTACAAGCCGACCACTGCACTGTCTAATTGGGCGACTGTGGCAGATGAGGTTTAATGTTGAGAAATGTAAAGTTATGCACTTGGGGGCTAAGAATATGCATGCATCATACATGCTAGGGGGAGTACAACTGGGGGAATCCGTGGTGGAGAAGGATCTGGGGGTTTGGTAGATCATAAGCTCAATAATAGCATGCAATGCCAAGCTGAGGTTTCCAAAGCGAGCAAAGTCCTTTCTTGTATTAAGAGAGGTATGGACTCCTGAGAGAGAGATATCATTTTGCCCCTGTTCAAATCATTAGTAAGACCACATCTGGAATATGCAGTTCAGTTTTGGGCACCAGTTCTCAAAAAGGATAATCGGGGAACTGGAGAAAGTGCAGAGAAGGGCAACCAAACTGATAAGAGGCATGGAGGAGCTCAGCTATGAGGAAAGATTAGAGGAACTGAATTTATTCACTCTTGAGAAGAGGAGAATAAGGGGGGATATGATCAACATGTTCAAATATATAAGGGGTCCATATAGTGAACTTGGCGTTGAGTTGTTCTCTTTATGGTCAACCCAGAGGACATGGGGGCACTCTTTACGTCTAGAGGAAAAGAGATTTCATCTCCAAATACGCAAAGGTTTCTTCACAGTAAGAGCTGTAAAAATGTGGAATAGACTCCCGCCAGAGGTGGTTCTGGCCAGCTCAGTAGATTGCTTTAAGAAAGGCCTGGATACTTTCCTAAATGTACATAATATAACTGGGTACTAACATTTATAGGTAAAGTTGATCCAGGGAAAATCCGATTGCCTCTTGGGGGGCTCAGGAAGGAATTTTTTTCCCCTGCTGTAGCAAATTGGAGCATGCTCTGCTGGCTTTTTTTGCCTTCCTCTGGATCAACTGAGGGTATAAAATTGGGTATATTGGATTGTACGATAGTTAGTTACATAGTTTGTTTTTAAGGTTGAACTGGATGGACTTTTTTTTTTAATACTTATGTTTCCCTATAATCTGTACTTGTGCCTCTTAAATATGCGATTTTCCAATAAGCCTTTTTGACATGTGTTATGTCCACTGGCTCTTGTAGTCCCATAGCCATGATCGGACTGTATTTAAACTGCCCCCACTATAGACACTGACAAGCCAGTAGAAGGAGCTGTATGCTCTGAGCGCATAGCCTTTTGTGTCTCTCCCTTTCCACCACACATTGAGGTCCGCCCACCGGATGACGTCATTTCCCCTGTAAGATCCAAGCCAGGCAGCTGAGATCTCCTTCACTTCCTGCCCTGCAGATAGTGTCCTGTGCAGTGAGAAAATACAGCTAATCGCTGGGGGAAAAAAATGGATTGCTGGCACCCCTCAAGGGGGATCCTTTAACTGACAGATATGCCTATGATACCTTCATTTCTGTAAGTGCATTTATGTTTGCGCTATTAAAATAACTTTATAATCTTGCACTTAGATGTGCCTCCCTCCCTCTCTCTTTTAGGGAATATTCCTTTCCTGTCCCAGACAGCAAACAGTACCTGGCTGTGGTTTTAATAATTTGTTACTCTATTCTCTACTCCTATAAAAAAAAAAAAAAAAAAAAGTGGGCTATACTGTACATGCACCAACATTTTTATTAGGTCAGTATAAATAAGAGTGTCAATTCAAAGTGCAAAAAACTTTGCAAGTGCTCTTTTGTGATTTTTCTCCCCACCTCTGACCTCCCATGCCTAAAATTTTTGAAAGTGTCTTTTACAAGCTACCAGTCTTTAAAAAAATGTTTTTTTACAACATTAAGATGTCCTGCCCAGCAGCAGACATAAAAAATATAAGAGTTTTAAACTTACTGTAGAACTTTTCTTGGAGTACATTGAGGGACTCAGGAATTCAGATACTGTTGGATTACACTGCCACCTCCAGGAAGATTGCAGACTGGAAAAACAGCAAAATTGTAAGGCAGCCCCCCATACAACCTCTCCTCAACCCAACATGCCTGTGTGTTTGGAAAAGCAGTGCCAAGGGCAAGAGAAAAAAAACAAAAACAAAGGGGTGGGACCTATTTATGCCCCTCAATAGACTCCAAGAAAATGGATTTTACGGTAAATAATAAAATTGCATTGTCTCACTATTCCATTCTCTCATCATAGGAGTTCAGATAGTCAGGTCGTCTAAAACTGATGGGTGGGCAACAGCCAATGACAAGCCCACAAGAAAAAGGACATGGGACTGTCTAACTCATGACCACCTGGAATATCAACACCTGAAACCGAGCCAGGTGAGGTAAAGCCCCCTGCAGGACAGGGGAAGCTGCCAACAACAAAGATAAAGCCACAAAAGGCTCGACCTTTAGAGTTTAAGAACAGGACAAAAAAGATCACTGAGCCTGAACCAGCAAGAGACTGGGAACCAAAACAGGTGTAACATAACTACACGGTAAATGAAGAAACAGACTCACAACACAATGTAGTCGACAGAAATAATTATTGGGGCAAGCTCCCAGGAGAACAGGTCCCCGATGGAAAACCTCAGACAAAATCATGTCTCTGCATTAAAAGACTGGACTGTCTACAAAGGAAGGCCTAAACCTTACACTTCTAACCCAGATCGATGAAAGAGGACTACCTGAAGAAAAGGAGGGCAAATTAAAAAAAAAACGAAAAAAAAAAACTACCTACTTAAACACTCAAAATGTGTCTCTGTGGCCTCACAAATGAACAGTGCAGGAATGTCTAACCTTGAGCACAGAACATAGTGCCAAGTATCTTCTGACCTGCTACGATCCAGGAAAGAATTCATAGCCCTGGAGCAAGAAACCATAAACTTAACCTCACCGCTAAGAACATAAATCTCATTAAGGGCAGAATAAGGGAAAGTAATCTGGGTAAGTTCTTAAGAGGCTATGAAACAGTCACATAACAAGAACCTTTGCCCCTGGCAGGTTCTCCAGGTGTACTCAATCACCAACAGGGGAATCTGTAGCAGGGAACCCAGCATCCATCTGCTACCAGTTCAGGGGACACAGTGCCCTTCAGCAATAATTCCTGCCTGTCACGCAGGAGATGAAGAGCAACAAGGTACACAAATCCCTCCTTTTGGTGCAAGGACTACCAGTTGAGGAAAGCCCAACTCCAATACATTGTCTTTAGGTTATACAGTACGGAGAGTAGTACTCTTAGCAATATCTATCGTAGAGACCAAGTTGTCAAGTTGCAGAGAAGACTTCCAATCCTTTCCAGAGGTGAAGGCACAGCAACAGCTAGGTAATGTCCAGTAGAATACTCTATATAGCGTGGATGAATAAATCTCCTGCTTGGGCTACTGTATTTTGACAACCAGCACCACCAGCATTAGAACAATGGCTAAATCCATTTGGATGCAGCCAATGTTCGACTGACAATTTTCTGCCAGGTTCCTTCGATTTTTAAAGCAAAGGACATCAGGTGGAAGGGTGGCGGGAGGGCCACCCAATGGAATTAATTTTTGCTCTCTTATCAGAAACTGGGTGAAATTCATACAATGTACAGCCTAAACACAGTAGACTCTGGTCTTCAAGCACCACAATGCAAAGCCTAGTGCCTGAAGGTCACATTCCAGACTAGCCCTGCACATCCAGTCCATGAAGGTCCAGATATGGCCTCCAAAGCAAGGCTGAGCCAATCCAAATACCTGCTACATAAAGACCTGCTCAATGGAGTGGTGTAGCAAGGAATCTTGATTAAAGTCACTGAGAAAAACAATACACAAAGAAGAGAAGGCTGGCAAACTAACCAGAGCTGAGGAAAAGGTTTCCAAACTCCTAAGACAATAAAAAAACCAAGGCATCCTGGGTAGAGGAGGGGTTACATGAGGACTGGCCTACAATTTTTTTTCTTTTTGCCAGTGTCTGCTGTAGATGGCTGTATATCATGACTATCCGAATTCCTGTGTCCCTCAATGAGGGAGAAAGGAAAAGGGTCTTTTGAAAACCTCTACTGCAGGCATGCCCAAAGTCCAGGACGCGGGCCAATTGCGCCCCGGTTTAATGTGGCTCCATGGTAATTTGGACATATATATCTTTTGTGGCCCCCAGGGCTACAAAAGATATATACTGTATTTATCGGCGCTGCCTTGGAGGGGGCGGGACGAGCACCGTCAGATTACATACAGGAAAATCTCCTGTTTACTCAGCGGCATCTGTGATAGGAAGTCCCGTCTCCTGGGCTGCCATTGGACGACTGTTCTGCCTATCATAGGTGGCGGGACTTTGTATTAAAGAGGCCGCCATGTAAACAGGAGATTCTCCTGTATGTAATCTGTTGGCGCTCTTCCCCCCCCCCCCCCCCCCCGAAGCTGCAGATGGGCATCAATCAGGCTGAACTGATGGCGATGGTGAGGCTGCATTGGTGGCAATGATTAGGCTGCATTGGTGGGCACTGACCCTTATTTTGCTGTTCTTTATTTAAGATGTTATATAGATATATATAGATATCTATATCTATATATCTATATATATATATATATATTAGGATTTTTAAAACAGCTTACCTGTAAAATCCTTTTCTTTCGAAGGACATCACGGGACACAGAGCCACAGTAATTACTGATGGGTTATATAGGTATCACTGGTGATTGGACACTGGCACACCCTATCAGGAAGTTCAACCCCCTATATAATCCCTCCCCCTTGCAGGGATACCTCAGTTTTGTAGCCAAGCAATATAGTGTATTAGAAGAGGGGCGGGACCTCTGTGTCCCGTGATGTCCTTCGAAAGAAAAGGATTTTACAGGTAAGCTGTTTTAAAAATCCTATTTTCTTTCTTGAACATCACGGGACACAGAGCCACAGTAATTACTGATGGGATGTCCCAGAGCAATGCTACCTGAGGGGGGGGAACCACGACCAAGTAGGGTGCAATCAGACCTGAGGACCCTGTACAGCTGCCTGCAGCACACTACGCCCAAAGGCGATATCCTCATGCCTTCTCACATCCACCTGATAGAATCTGGTGAATGTATGAACTGAAGACCAGGTTGTGGCCTTGCAGATTTGAGCCATAGAGGCCCGGTGATGCACTGCCCAAGAAGCACCAATAGCCCTTGTGGAATGTGCCCTGATCTGAAACGGAGGAATCTTCTGTTTCAAACTGTAAGCTTGAATGATCAACTGTAGAATCCATTTAGAAATGGTAGCTTTTGACGCTGCCTGTCCTCTATTGGGACCCTCTGGCAGCACAAACAAAACATCCGTCTTGCGGATCTGAGTAGTTGCCCCTAGATAGGCCTTAACTGCTCTTACTACATCCAACGAATGTAGAGATCTCTCTTCCGGAGAACAGGGATCTGGAAAAAAGGAAGGTAGAACAATGTCTTGGTTTAAATGAAAATCAGAAACCACCTTCGGTAAAAAACTAGGATGAGGGAGTAGTACCACTCTATCCTTGTGTATAATCAAATAAGGCTCCTTACAGGAAAGAGCTGCTAATTCTGATACTCTTCTAGCAGAAGAGATGGCCACCAGAAAAATTAAATTTCCTTGTCAACAAGACCAAAGGAATCTGACTTATTGGTTCAAAAGGCTGTTTCTGTAACACAGCCAGGACCAAATTCAAGTCCCAGGGGTTTAGGGGCGCTTTAACCGGAGGATTAAGACGCATCACCCCCTGCATAAAGTTTCGGACCAAAGAATGCGAAGCAAGTGGCCGCTGAAATAATACTGATAAAGCAGAAACCTGGCCCTTGATGGTACTCAAGGCCAGCTTCATCTCTAATCCCATCTGTAGAAAATCAAGGATTCTACCTATGACATATTTCCTGGGATGCCAACCTCTGGATTCACACCAGGTTATATAAGCCTTCCAGACTCTATGATAAATCATCCTGGAAGCTGGCTTCCTTGCATTAATCAAGGTAGATATGACAGGACCTGAGAGCCCACGACTCTTCAGAACGTGGGTCTCAATAGCCAAACCGTCAAATTTAGCGTTTGTAAGGCAGGATGGAACACTGGACCCTGAGATAACAGGTCTGGGCGTACCGGTAGGGTCCACGGGGAACCCACCGTCATCCTTACTATTTCTGCATACCAAGTCCTTCTGGGCCAAGCGGGGGCCACCAGAAGTACCGACTTCCTTTCCTGCCTGATCCTGCGAAGGAGTCGTGGTAGTAGCAGAATAGGCGGGAATGCGTAAATCAGTGAGAACCGATGCCACGGAATCACCAACGCATCCGTCCCGCATGCAAGAGGATCTTTTGTCCTTGCCACAAATCTGTCTATCTTTTTGTTGAATCGGGATGCAAAGAGATCTACATCTGGAACCCCCCATCTTTGGCATATGGCCCAAAAGACGTCGGGATGCAGAGACCATTCCCCTGGAAGTAACTGCTGGCGACTTAGATAGTCCGCCTGCCAATTCTCTATTCCCGGGATGAAAACTGCCGATATGCATGGCACATGCATCTCTACCCAGACTAAGATCTGGTTCACCTCTTTTTGAGCAGCTCAGCTCCGGGTGCCTCCCTGATGATTGACATAAGCCACTGCTGTGGCATTGTCGGACTGGATCCGGACCGGACAACCCTGTAGCCTGATAGTCCAGGCTTTTAGAGCTAGATGTATCGCCCGGATCTCCAGAATGTTGATGGGTATGGTCCTCTCTGTCTTGGACCATACCCCTTGGACCGCAGCCTGTTCCAGAACTGCTCCCCAACCTGACAGACTGGCATCTGTTGTTACCACCGTCCAGGTAACCGGTAGAAAGGATTTCCCCTTCTGCAGGTTTTCGGGTATGAGCCACCAATTGAGGCTCTGACGCACCGCATGCGACAGGTGCATCGGAAAGTCTAATGCCTGAACCTTCTTGTTCCAGGTCGACAGAATACTGTGTTGCAGCATTCTTGAGTGAAACTGAGCATAGGGAACTGCTTCGAATGAAGACACCATCTTCCCTAGTAGCCTCATACAAAGGCGGACTGAGGGACCCTTCTTGGTCCCTACTGTCAGAATCAGCTCTCTCAAAGCAGTGATCTTTGCCTGGGGTAGAAATATTTTCTCCTGGCTTGTATCTATAATCAGACCTAAATACTCCAGTCTTCTTACTGGTTTTAGGAAAGACTTTTCTAAGTTGAGGATCCAACCCAGGTGTTCTAGATACCTGACCGTGGTCCTCAAGTTTCCATTCAAAGAGGCTACCGACCGGTCTATCAAGAGCAGGTCGTCTAGGTATGCTATGACAGCTATACCCTGAGCCCTTAATCTGGCCAGAGGAGGAGCCAAGATCTTTGTGAACACTTGAGGTGCAGTGGCTATCCCAAAAGGCAGAGCCACAAACTGGAAATGGCGCCCTCCTACCTCGAAGCGCAGAAACTTCTGATGAGCAGGAAAAATGGGCACATGCAGATATGCATCTCTGATGTCTATTGATGTCAGAAATTCTCCTCCCTGCAGGGTGGGAACTACTGTTCGAATTGATTCCATGCGGAAGGATTGAATCCTTAGGAATCGGTTCAGATCCCTTAAGTCCAAAATGGGCCTGACATCCCCATTTGGCTTTTGGACCGTAAAAAGGTTGGAATAGAAGCCCAATCCCTGGTCCTTTGCGGGAACTATCATAATGACCTCCTGCGACAAAAGTCGCTCTAACGCTAGAAGGAGCGACTGCTTCTTCTCTGGGTCTCTGGGAACATTTGATCTGAGGAACCGAGGAGAAGGGAATTCCTGAAACTCCAGCTTGTACCCTAAGGTTACCGTGGAGACTACCCATCTGTCCTGGAAGTCCTCGTGCCAGAGCTCTGAGAACTGTCGCAGTCTTCCCCCCACTCGAGTGAGCGGGGGCGCCCCCTCATGCAGAGGTCTTAGTGTTTTGCCTAGTAGGCTTCTTTCCCCAGGACTTCTTTTGTCCCTGGGGTTGACTCTTGTCTCTGGACCCCGATGGAGGCGGCCGTCGAGACTGCCTGGAGGCTGAAGCCCCCGGCGCTGGGGAAAGAGTCAGTTTGAAAGAGGGACGCTTACTCTTCTTCTTGACAGGTAAGAGAGTGCTTTTCCCACAAGAGATGCTCTTGATATAGTTATCCAAGTCCTCTCCAAACAACCTTGCACCACGAAATGGAAACCCAGCCAGTAGCTTCTTACATGGTGCTTCGGCTGACCAATTTTTCAACCATAGGATTCTACGTATATGCACCAACCCCAGTGAAAGACGGGAGGTTTGCACGATAGAATCGCTAATGGCGTCAACCACAAAGCATAAGGCCGCTGGAAGGTTAGCAAACCCCTGGGCCTGCTGTTCAGGTAATACTTTGATGACCTGCTTAACATGGTCTCTTAAGTATTGACAGACTCCAATCGCTGCTACTGCAGGTTGGGCCACTGATCCTGCTAAGGAGAAAACATCCTTCAATAGGGATTCCATCCTTTTATCTACAGGATCCCTGAGCATCTGAGCATTGTCTACAGGAAAAGTCAGGCTATTATTTACGGAGGAAATGGCGGCATCAATAGCCGGTATTCCCCACATTTTAATAAACTTTTCTTCCATCGGATAAAGTGTTGAAAACTTTCTCGGCGGAAAAAAACGTTTGTCTGGGTGATCCCACTCAGAATAAATAAGCTTTTCAAGTAAAGTATGAACAGGAAAAGCATGTGCTGCTTGGAAAGGTTTCAGCGACCCCAAAGCAGAAGAGGATTCTTTAGCAGTTTCAGGTATGGGCAACTTAAATGTGGAGCGGACCAATCCAGTGAGGATCTGCACTAAGACTTTCTCCTCTTGGGAAGTCGCAGAGGGTCCCTCTCCACCTGAATCCTCCGAAGAGGAATCATCCATCCCATCCCGATCCTCTGAAAGGGATTCATCTCCTTTATCCCAGAGCTCCTCAGTCTGAGGGTCTTGGGGAACAGAGGAAAGCCTAGTGCGTTTTCTTCCACTGAGTGAAGACGTAATCACGGCCATTAATCTTTCCTCTAGACCATTAATGGTTGAGGAAAAAACCTCTTGTGTAATATATACAGGGGCTGAAGTGCCAGAAGCAGGTGTAGCCCCTGACCCCGATGGCTCTCCCTGGCTAGCCGTCCCTGGCCCATCTTTAGGGGGGGAGGATGCTGCTGACAGGGGGCCCTCAGAACCTGAACGAGATCCCCTAGTGTCTCTGGTTCCTGGGGTGCTTGAACCTCTTCTACCCATAGTGCAAAGCAACAAGGTGTGAGGTATACAAATGAACACTGCCCGCTGAGCGATGTAGTCTGGCTAAAAGCCTTGCTACCCAATGCTCAGTCTGGTGTTACTTCAGTAAATGCTGCCTAGGAGAATGCCTGTGTCCCACCTTACATGCGACCGTCAGCTCTGTGTCTCTCAGAAGGCTGAGTGCACCTGTACAGAGTGCCTTTAATAGCCTGCAGCTGGCCTGAGTGGGAGTCTAAACACTCTGTGCTGACATCCCGCCCCCTCCTCTACCGCCCCCCCCCCTCGAGTTTTGAAAAAAACGAGCGCTTCCCGCACTGCCGACTCTCCTGTCATGCTTCTGGAGAAAAGGCTGGGGATGGGGGGGGGGGGGAGGAGGGAGACTGGTAACAAGATCTGCCTGAACGGCTATCTTCAGAGATGGTGGCCATTAGGCCGCAGAGCCCGGGTGGTATAACCACTTTCTAGACCCCTGTGGCCCCTCTCTAGCCTGGGGGGAACATTCAAACATGAGAAATCCCCCTTTCCACCTTACCTGCTTGCAGCCTGCTTTGAGATGCTGGGACATAATCAGCACTGAACACCTGAGACAGTCAGTCAGCATGTGTAGGTTTGTGCTCTTGGCAGCCCCCGGTGGTCACAATAGGCATAGCATGCATTTACCTTAAAGGAGTAAAGCCACTAGAACTCAAAAATTCTGTGGAATCTCCTCTTACCTTATCCAGCCGCAGGGTGCTATTTACACAGACCCAATCTTCACCTCTCACGGTGGGCTCCGTTTGAAAAAACCGTCAGAGACTGGGGCCCCCATCAGTAGGGGGATCCAACAGTTCTGGGACCGTAAAGCACCTCGCCAGAAATTAGGAAGTTTAAAGCCATTTTCTGATCTGCGGGGTCCAGCTCTCTAAAAAGAGAAGCATTACGGTAAAACCTCGTTTCTTCAGACACGAGGCCCGGGTACCATTCAATTCGGCCATGAAAAGACACTTTGAATGGATCCGGTTCGCCTGGCTTGCCCCAGTATAGGATCTTAGGATATTCCCTTTGGAGCTCAGCACAGGACATCTTTACACGTCCATCACCTAAGACACTGGCGTAAAAACTGAGGTATCCCTGCAAGGGGGAGGGATTATATAGGGGGTTGAACTTCCTGATAGGGTGTGCCAGTGTCCAATCACCAGTGATACCTATATAACCCAACAGTAATTACTGTGGCTCTGTGTCCCGTGATGTTCAAGAAAGAAATATTATATATATATATATATATATATATATATATATATATATATATATATACATACATACACACACACACACACACACACATGAATAACACGCCCAAGCTGACCACACACAGCCACAAAGGCAAGAGAATTCCTGTTGGGCAGTGTATTAGTGCTCGGACAAACACACGTAGGCTGAATTTTAATGGTTCAAAGAATGTCAGACAAAATGGTCGGCCCTCACGCATGTTGGACTTTATCAAATCTGGCCCTCTTTGAAAAAAGTATGGACATTCCTGCTCTACTGTGTGTTTTTCTAAAACTATTTTTACTTTAGAGGCATTACTTTAGAGGCAAGCCCACCATCTGCCCCACTCTTCAGTCCAGAAGAGTGCATCACTGGACATTGGAAGGTCACTTAGTGGGACTTGGTCAAAGTAATATAATTTTAAATTGATTACATTACAAATCATTTTAAAATGTTACAAGCTCTAAGAATATAATCATCCTAAAATGTGTGCATTATACCACATTATTTTTATGAAGAGTGGACAGCAACTACTCCCCTGTTTTTCTAACATGTAGCTACCAAACCATGTTTTCAAGCTAGCGCTCTGACTGTATTAATGGAAAACTGTAGTTTTGTAAAAACAGATTTTAACACACCTTCAGCCACAGACATCTATACACATTCATATAGGGAGGAAACAAAAAAAAAAGTTAGCTCTTGGGAAATGTGGTAAATTCTCTGTTCAGTCTTGTTTACGGTATAACTCAATATTTTTACTTTCCAGATAATGCAGCCAGTGCTGTATTTCCAGCACTGTTGCTTGGAGAGCTGTTGTTCTCATACAAGAAAGGAATCCGGTTTACCTGCCCTTTACTCTCCCCTATCTATTCACATAATGTGTTAACAGAAGAATAGTTTGCTAGTTATTGCAATGTATACAGTTAACCCAGACCTGACATTTACACACAGTTGTAAATTTAAAAAAGCATGGTAAAAGTAATGACAAATACAGCAAATGCAGATCATGTGTTCTAAAATGTATTCTCCCTATACATAAAACCTGCTACTTTGTTATGCAATTAAACCAAAACCAGTCAGTTTCTTAGCAAGTCATGAAAGCACAGGGTCCACTGCACTACATACTCAAGTGAAGTCTAATGGTGGCATTACACCAGTAGAATTTTAGTCAGATGAGAAAATATAAAAATCACTTGTCTAACCATTTGATGGTGCCTTCATAGACTCAACTAATTTTAAACTACTTTTCATTCAAGTACCATGTGAAAGTCTTGATTTTAGTAGAACATTCTACTTCTGCGTTAACTTTGACAAGTGCATGCACATAATAGGGGTGTTTTAACCATTTCCTACTGAAAAAAATAAAAAAATTGGGCTTTAGAAACACTAAGAAGAATTTCACAGGAGCAGTCCAATCAGATCCACCTGTCAGTTTTTCAGGTGCATCTGATCAGTAAGGTCCCCTTCACACTGGGCGTCAGCAGTAAAGCGCCGCTATTTTTAGTAGCGCTTTACCGACATTTTTGCGGGGGTTTTCGGCTGCTAGCAGAGCACTTTTAATCCCCGATAGTGGCCAAAAAAGGGTTAAAACGACCCACAAAACACCGCTTTGCCAGCGGTTCAGTTCAATGGGCAGGAGCGGTTTAGGAATGGTGTGTACAGCGCTCCAAAGATGCTGCTGGCAGGAGTTTTTTTTAACGTCCTGCCAGCGCATCGCCTCATCGCCCTCTAGCTTTCACACAGAGAATGCAGGGGAGCCGTTTTTCAGGCGCTTTATAGGCGTTTTTAGCCCAAAAGCACCTGTAAAACGTCTCAGTGTGAAAGGGGTCTAACTTAATGTCAGTTAATGGGAAGGCGGATGTAAACTGCTTTACCCTTCAGAGTCTGTCTAGGTCTGAAAAAAGTAATAAGATTATAAAATGGATGCATGTCTTTACTTTGGCCTGCCCATAGAGCTAACATGGGTCACTCACAAGTTGGGGGGGGGGGGGGGGGGGGGGGGGGACGCATGACACGGATGTCACAAAAGTTGAACAATCCATTCTGTTTGCTTCCAATTCAGCTGGGGATCTGTTCTTGGCATCTGAGGTGCACCTGCTTTACTATTGAAGAGCAGAATGCAGAGCTCTTAGACAGATAGCAATTTTACCATCTCAAGGTATTCAATGTAAAATTATGGGAGGGGTAAATTAAAATAAAAATATACTTACGATAAATCTTTAAAATCTGAAAAAACATACATGTGCCTAAAACTATCAATTGCTATTACAGGGCAATCTGCAGGACTCTTCTGAATATGTAAAAGAGGATGTCTGAATTTGTCACAGTCCGCATGTAGGAAGTTTATTGATCCTGTATAAAAGAAAAAAGAAAACAGTTCCTCAAGTAAAACAGTTTGTGAAGATGCTAGACAGTGCTTTTAACTCATAAACAAGTATGTAAGTATACACACACACACTAAAAAGTCTATACACCACTGTTAAAATGTCAGGTTTCTGTGATGTAAAAAAAAAAAAAAAAAAAATGAGACAAAGATAAATCATTTTAGAACATTTTCCACCTTTAACCCTTTTATGCCTAAGCCTATTTCTGACATTTGGTGATTACGAGTTAAAATCCGTATTTTTTGCTAGAAAATTACTTAGAACCCCCAAACATTATATGTATTTTTTAGCAGAAAATCTAGAGAATAAAATGGCGATTGTTGCAATATTTTATGTCACACGGTATTTGTGCAGTGGTGTTTTTGGAAAAAGGGACACTTTCATGAATTAAAAAAAAAAAAAAAAAAAAAAAAAACAGTAAAGTTAGCCCAATTTTTTTGTATAATGTGAAAGATGATGTTATGCCGAGGAAATAGATACCAAACATGTTACGCTTTATAATTGCACGCACTCGTGGAATGGCGACTAACTACGGTACCTAAAAATCTCCATAGGCGACGCTTTAAAATTTTTTTACGGTTACCAGGTTAGTTACAGAGGAGGTCTAGTGCTAGAATTATTGCTCTCGCTCTGACGATCGCAGCGATATCTCACATGTGTGATTTGAAAACTGTTTACACATGCGGGCGCGACTTCCGTATGAGTTTTCTTTGCTGCGTGAGCTCGCAGGGACAGGGGCGTTTAATTTTTTTTCTTATTTATTTTTATATTATTAAATTGTGTTTTCCAAAAAAAAAAAAATTTGATCACTTATTGCCGTCACAAGGAATGTAAACCATCTCTTGTGACAGTAACAGGTACTCTTTATGGAGGAATTGGGGGTCTAAAAGACCTCCAATCCCTCCTTTGCACTTCAAAGTGTTCAAATCGCCGATTCTGAATACTGTATATTTTTTTTAAATCCGGCGCCAATGGCAGCCGAGTAACCCGGAAGTGACGTTGTGACGTCGCTTCCGTGTTTACATTCAGGAGACTGGAATGAAGCCGGTGGGACGGGAGGCCCGGTCAGAGTGGTGGTGGTGGTGGTGGTGGTGGTGGGGGGGTGGGATGTCCCTCCTGCTCCTCCAGGATAACAATCGAGCGGCTTTTAGCTGCATCGGTTGTTATCCCTGGAAAGCCGATCCCCTGCTCTAAAAAATGGTACGGAGATGATGCCTGCAGCTGCGGGCATCATCCCGGTATAACCCCCGAAACCCGAGGCTGCATATCTGCGTACGCTCGGCGGGAAGGGGTTAATGTGACCTATAAACTGTACAACTTGGTTGAAGAACAAACTGAAATCTTTTAGGTGGAGGGAAGCAAAAATAAACTAAAATAATATGGTTGCATAAGTGTACACACCCTTAAACTAATACGTTGTTGAATCACCTTTTGAGTTTATTACAGCACTCAGTCTTTTTGGGTGAGTCTATCAGCATGGCACATCTTGACTTGGCAATATTTGCCCACTCTTTGCAAAAACACTCCAAAAATCGGTCAGATTGCGAAGGCATCTCCTGTGCACAGCCCTCTTCAAATCATCCCACAGACTTTTAATCTGGTTCAGGTCTAGGCTCTGGCTGGGCCATTCCAAAACGTTATTCTTCTTCTGGTGAAGCCATTTGTTGATTTGGATGTACGCTTTGGATTCTTGTCATGCTGAAAGATGAAGTTCCACTTCATGTTCAGCTTTCGTGCCAATATTGACTGGTATTTGGAACTGTTCATAATTCCCTTTACCTCGACAAAGGCCCCAGTTCCAGCTGAAAAAAAAAAAACAGCCCCAAAGCATGATGCTGGCACCACCATGCTTCACCATGGGTATGGTTGTTATTGCGCAAAACATATCTTTTTGGAATTATGGTCAAAAAGTTCAACCTTGGTTTCATCAGACCATAACACATTGTCCAACATGCCTTTGGGAGACTTCAGATGCGTTTTTGCAAGGCTTGGATGTTTTTCTTAGGAAAAGGCTTACGAAGAAAAAAACTCTACCCCATAGCCCAGACCAATGAAGAATATGGGAGATTGTTGTCACATGTGCCACACAGCCAGTACTTGTCAGATATTCCTGCAGTTCCTTTTATTGTTGCTGTAGGCCTCTTGGCAGCCTCCCTGACCAGTTTTCTTCCAGTCTTTTCATCAATGTTGGAGGGACGTCCAGTTTATGGTAAGGTCACTGTTGTGCTATATTTTCTCCACTTGATGACTGTCTTCACTGTGTTCCATGGTATATCTAATGCCTTGGAAATTCTTTTGTACCCTTCTCCTGACTGATACCTTTTAACAATGAGATCCTTCTGATGCTTTGGAAGCTCTCTGCGGACCATGGCTTCTTCTTTCTTCTGTAGGATGCGACTAAGAAAATGTCAGGAAAGACCTACTAGAACAGCTGAACTTTGGGGTTAATCAGAGGCACTTTAAATGATGGCAGGTGTGTACTGACTCCTATTTAACATGAGTTTGAATGTGACTGCCTAATTCTGAACAAAGCTCTATCCCCAGTTATAAAAGAGGGTGTGCACACTTATGCCACCACATTAGTTTTTTTTTTTTTTTTTTACTTCCCCTCCTAAAAGATTTGTTTTTCAATTGAGTTGTACAGTTTATAGGTCACATTAAAAAGGTGGAAAAAGTTCCAAAACTTTATCTTTCTCATTCACAGACACCTGACATTTTAACAGGGGTGTGTAGACTTTTTATATCCACTGTATGGACCAGAGGTCTCCAAACTTTCTAAACAAAGGGCCAGTGTACTGTCCTTCAGACTTTTGGGGGGCCG